>NC_056731.1:596273456-596370956 GCF_019279795.1 Protopterus annectens | reverse complement strand
AAAGTTTTTTCAGTGGAAAAGTGGTACTTTTGGCAGTGATATAAATCAGACTGTTCCCCTAAGTGTGAAATATTCACCCATATGGAGGTGCCACTTATACTGCTATCTCAGTTTCTACATATTAAACTCTTACCTTCCACTATTTCTTTTTAATTAACTACAAAGCACCACTGGAACTCCCACTCATCCTGAAGCTAACTGGAAACATAACATAACTGGCAAAAATGAAGTAACGGCAATCAAAAGCACTCGCCCCTGCCACAAAAGGGTTGCATAAAACGGCAATCAAAAGCACTCGCCCCTGCCACAAAAGGGTTGCATAAAACAGCAATCAAAAGCACTCGCCCCTGCCACAAAAGGGTTGCATAAAACGGCAATCAAAAGCACTCGCCCCTGCCACAAAAGGGTTGCATAAAACGGCAATCAAAAGCACTCGCCCCTGCCACAAAAGGGTTGCATAAAACGGCAATCAAAAGCACTCGCCCCTGCCACAAAAGGGTTGCATAAAACGGCAATCAAAAGCACTCGCCCCTGCCACAAAAGGGTTGCATAAAACGGCAATCAAAAGCACTCGCCCCTGCCACAAAAGTGTTGCATAAAACGGCAATCAAAAGCACTCGCCCCTGCCACAAAAGGGTTGCATAAAAAGTATGCTCAATATATTTACATGCTTGCAATAGCTCGTAAGAGTGTCTCATCCAGTGCTCAGCTTGTTTTGTAATGTCTACACTACTAGAAGACTCCAACCCCCCCCCCACACCAATACTCACTGTGCATGTCCTCAGTATAATCAGTACGTGACTAACACAGGGATTCATATAACAAACTGAGCAAAGTTTTCTCTCTACTTAATTCGTCCCACAATTACTTGTAAACTTTTATACCACCCTGATGAGTGCACAAGCCTACACAGCATACTCCAAAAATATAACCCAAATAAATCACTGCACTCCATTGATAAACTGTTACTGACAGTAAGTAAATCTAAGAACACCGCAGAGCCACACTGTGCTCTAACATCCAGATCTCAATTCCCCTGCTCTAGGACAAACTGAAAATGCTAAAACCTTCAAAATTGATCTAAACCATTATCTGTCTGACACACGGCTATGCACATGCTCCACTCCAAGCTAAGTCATCCTCAGACACTTCATTTACTTATCTAACCCTAACCATTCCGCACACTGTCACTAATCAAACAGATTTTTTTTTATCTGTCACTCTATCCTCTACTTCTCTTAATCTATCCTCTTCTTCTCCCCTATAACAAATCTTCCTTCATCTCTACTCCACTCCTCCCTTTTTCACCTCCCTACACCAGTACCTTCATCATATATTCTACATTATTCTATACCTCTTGGATTAACTGACTTTGACTCATTCCCTCCCTACACTTTCAGTGCACAACATAATATATATATATATATATATATATATATATATATATATATATATATATATATATATATATATATATATTTATATATATATGGTTCTACCTCAGTTAGACGACATGCCATAACATCGACACGGAAATCGTGAGCCCCAGAAGATCGACAGTTCAGAAGACCGACGCGACGGGCCCCAGAAGATCGACAGTTCAGAAGACTGACCCGACAGATGAAAGCACCGACGCCGAGGATGCCGACATGGGAAAAGGCTGTGTAAGTATGCGGTAGTGACAGACGTTAGGGTGCGAGTAAGGTCAGTGTGGATATTGACGGTCTGTGGGGATAGCGGTGGGTTAAGTGAGTTAGGGTTAGGGAGCGGGTCAGGTAAGTGTGCGGTAGTGATTGTGTTTGGGTTAGGGGCGGGATAAGTGAGTTAGGGTTAGGGAGCAGGTCAGGTAAGTGTGCGGTAGTGATTGTGTTTGGGTTAGGGGCGGGATAAGTGAGTTAGGGTTAGGGAGCGGGTCAGGTAAGTGTACGGTAGTGACGGACCTTAGGGTTAGGGTTTGGGTTAGGGTTGTAGGTAGTTGTGTATGTGAGGTTTAGTGTGGGTTTGTAGGGATTTTGGTGTGCTTGTGTTGTGTATGTGGTTTTTGGACGGGGAATGTGTTTTGTTTGTTGATTGTTGTGATTGTGGTGTGTGCAGTGTATGAGGTTTCGTGTTTGTGTACCGTCGGTTATTTCGTTGTCGGGCATGTGGGGTTTCGTGTTTTTGTACTGTCGGTTATGTGGTTTCGGTGATTGCGTTGTCTGTGTTTTGGGGTTTCGTTTATGCCAGGTAGAACTATATATATATATATATATATATATATATATATATATATATATATATATATATATATATATATATATATAGTTATATAAGTCTGCTTAGTAACTATCTGCAATGTCACTGAACCATATATACTTTCAAAACTGTTTGCCTAACTTAATCATTGTGAATAACTTGTAATTTCATTACTAAATACTTTATAAAAAATGAACAAGCATAGGAATCTGTCTAGTTCCAATCTCTCCACTATGAGTGTTGACTTTCAAACCTGTTTGTGATTGCCTAACTTAACCACTGTACTCTCATTTTGTATGTTTGATTACTTCTTTAAAAAAACTGTTTTGCCTAACTTGCAACTATTATGGAGCTTTTCACCCTGGGTGTCCTCTGAAAAGGGGCAGTTTTGTATTTGTCCAGTTGTACCACACTTGTAACAAGTAGTGCCAATCAGTAAATAAAGATATACTTTCTTCCATCTCTTTTTAGATTTTTAAAGTAAATATGTAATAAATATGTAATAAATAACATACTATATATACACACAGTGAATTTAAACCCAGCTTTTTCTCTGTGTAAACACAGCTTCAATGACTACAGTGCTCTTCACCTTATCTGCATTAGTCTGCAGGTTTCTAATAGCTTTTGGAACTGTTTTTAATGGTTTCTAATAGTTTTTAGAACTGCAAGTTCCCCCATTCTGTATTTCAGCTTTCACTGTTCTTCCTTTGTTATGTTTGGGCTCCACTCTGCTCATCCACCCTCGATTCCCACCCACCCTGACAGCCTCTACTGCTTTATTCCTCTAGCACAATCCACCACACCCTTTAACCAATCACTCTCCAGTAAAAACCCCAAAGCAATCTACACTTCTACCTTGTATCTTCCCATAAATCTCCAAAGCTTTCACTGTTACCCATATTTTCGAAATCCATACCACAAATACCGTCTTCTACCAAGTGTAGGCCTACACCAGATGTTCCTCTACCTTCACTCCCACACCACTACTTATTTACCAATTGTAGCCTATCCTGACAAACATACCTCAAGGGTAATAAATACACTACTAGCAGGATTTAACAACTATATTTTCATTCAAAAATGCCTTATTTGCATGTTCCCAAATCCTACTCCATACCAAGTATTTCCAATACTATGAAGTACCTGCTATATCTCATACTCCAGTCCAGAACACAACTTTCTTATGCAACCACTGTAACTATCATTATCCTATTTACAGAAATCACACCCTTAGAATTCTACATACAGCTTCTTAATTTCCCTCCCATAAACCCTCAAACACATCAATCCTTTACATCACATTTTTCAATGTTGGCTCCTGAACTGTTTCCACATTCAGTACTAAAAACACATACCTTTAAATGCAAATCCAGTAAGGCATCAGAGCCCACCCATCTACATACACTACAAAGTCCTATATATTTCAACTCATATCTGAATATTACAGCAAAATTTTTACAAAGTGGAAACATCCACCCCAACCCTGGGCCACATAGTAATACTCAACCAAAACCAACCCCTCTATGCCACAACACAACTCCCACCCCAAACCCCAAATCAGACCAAAATCTATTTCTTCTAAACATAAACTTTCAAAACACATGCAGCAAAACCCCTGACCTCCACACATCCCTCTCACATTTTAACCCTGGCATAGTTATTGCAACTGACACCTGGCTATGGCCAAAAATAAATCATAATAAAATAACCATCTCCCAATTACAAAATAATCTGAACAGACAGACTAGCAAAAAGAGTATGTGGAGTAGCAATAATCTTTAAAACGCCCTAGAACTTAACCCACCTCAAACTCAGCAATAGCAAATCCATCTAAATAATAGGAGTTTACCCCCCAAGAAATAATCTAACTTCAATTGAATTTCTACAGTGGATACACAACAATATAAATGAAGAGACTATAATCTTAGATGATGTAAACATTGATTAGAAACAAATAACCAATACCACACCTGACCAGGACACACAAAAACAAGTAAAAAAAAACCTGGATTGGCTTCTAATAATCAAGCCTCACAACATCAATGACAACAGAACTTTACCAGATAGCATTATTGAAGTTCTACCAACATATGCTATTAGACAGATGCTGAATATTCAGAGACAAGTAACATATGAACAAGTCTGGAATTTGGATAATTCCAACTCCTGAAGCAATATAATTGGAACTGCCTAAAACCCTTTCACTAGATGAAACACTTATTCACTTTAACCATATTTTCCTTGCCACAATGAACAAGCAAGCCCCACTCAGAAATAAAAGAGTTATCCAGACCAGCACCCTGGCTAACAAAGACTACCAAGCAACAACTGGATAAAAGAGACCACGCCTGGTAAACATATATAAAAAATAAAACCACCTAAACAACCCTACAAAATTATAGGCATCTGAGGAGTCTCAAAAAAACAAAAAAAAAAAAAAACAAAACAGAAACCTAGTGACAAGAAAGCATATTTTACTAATGCAAGCAACCCTACAAAATTATAATCTTCTCAGGAATCTCAAAAAAAAAAACAAAAAAACAAAAAAAAACAGAAAACAGAAACCTAGTGACAAGAAAGCATATTTTACTAATCTACAAAATTCCTAGCAAAATAACCACTTTTCCAGCAGACCTTAAAATAATTACTGAGCCCTAGTCAAACCTCTATTCTCCCCCGAACAGCAACAATAACAGCTAGCTACCCAGTTAACACAGTAACTCAATTTAACACCCACTTTGTAAGCTCTAACTTGGCACTACCCAATCAAAACTCCTCAATATCCTCAGTATTTTGCATCCCCATATCACCAACAAAATGCTCTTTAACAATAAAAAATACCTACTGAAGCTTAAATCAACCACATTGGTTGCTGACAAGTTACCAGATGAGTTCCTAAAAATATCAGCAGAGGCTGTAGTACTCCATGTCTACATACTGATTTATAGATCCATACAGGAGAACCATCTCTCCAACATCTGGAAATTATGCATTAGCCCCCTTCAAAAGGGTGAAATACTATGGACCTTACCAACTACTGCCCAACTGTTATTCTCCCTCCCCTATCCAAGATCTTGGAAAAATGTATCTATACCCAGCTACTCAAATACCTCACCAACCACAACCTACTCATCTCCACTCTACATGGCTTTTAACCTAACAAGAGAACCACAATTGGCTTTCTGTACTTTACAGATGCAGTTAATCAACACAGGAAACAATGGAAAGTTAGTCGCAGTCTTCCTGGACCTGTCACAAGCAGTTGATACAGTAGTTCATCAAAAACTCATCCAGAAGGTAGCCTGCCTAGGCCTCAATACTCCATCATTAACCTGGTTCCACAACTACTTATCCAGTTGGAAACAAGCACTGAAATGGCAGTAAGGCTGCTCTGATTTCCTCTCAGTAACAGTTGACATCCCCCAGAGATCAATTCTAGGCCCACAACTCTGCAATACCTTATCAGTAACTTACAATCCACCACTAAACAAGATGATGCCACACTTATCTGCTCAGCACAAACACTAACCTCCCTATGGGACATCACCCAACAAGCCTTTATATCAATTGAATTCTAGCTAGATAGGCCAGACTTGCTCCTAAATGCTAAATAAAATTATGCATTTCACCCCTAAATATATCTCCAATCAAAAACAATAATATCATATCCTATCTGCCAATACAATTAAAATAGAATGCATAAAACCAGCACAATTCCTTGTAATATTACATGGTGATAGTTTCAAGTATGACTAGCACCTACTACTAGCCATTAAAAAGACAAATTGGAAACTAGGATCCAGCTACAGACCAAAAATTCATAACTTATTACTACATGAAAACCACGACACAAACATACCTTCTCCTCTGTCTACTATCTGCCTCTCCCATCTTTACAAACCTTAACACAGCCATCCAAAAGAAACTAGAGATGGTCTATAAGAAAATAACTAGAGTTGCAAGTAATAAGCACCACAAAACTCACCACTGCACAGCTGTAAAAAAAGTTTATTTACCACAGCCCATAAACCAATACAATCTACAGAAAATTGTCCAACTCTAAAAGGATTACTGCAACCTCATACCACTAATCAGGTCCTATGATCCAACAACAAAGCTATAGTATTCATCACAGAATCTAATAACAGTGCAGTTGATTCATTAATTTAAAATTAAATCTCCCCTGAAATAAGACAGAAGTTGTCACTGAAGAAACATCTACTAAACAACTGGCTGTAGTGACGCTACCCCAGGCTAAACTTCTAGAACTCAACCACAATCCTCCTCCTAATTATACTCTGTTAAGTTGTCCGTCTTTATTCTAACTTACATACAGTTTCTTTCTTTTACACTAATATAATTACAGTATACTAACACTCCAAATAGGCCTCTACTGCTTTCTGTCATGGTTTTACATGGTTTCCACTCCAGCCTACAACCAGTTTCATCTCCCCATAAGAATGTTTCTTCCAGGTGACCACTGATACATATATTTCTTTCTTACATACTTTTATTTTCTATCTATCCCAACCTCTATGTGTATAACATCCTACTAGAATTGTTCTTTTTTCTTTAAGAGTACATACTCCAGTATAATTCTTTTGCTTCCTGTGTTATCGATCTTTACTTATTCTTCCTAAAAATCTCACTAGATAAGTTAGCTACTCTTTTTGTTCCAATATTTTTATTAAGGCTAAAATAAGAGAATAAATACTGTATAATACATTGATTATACTGAACAGACAACTTTTAACAACAATGAAACTAAATCAACTGTTTACATTATTTACACAGGCCTGAAAAATGTTAGTACAAATATTTTAAGAAAAACTTTCAGTGAGGCAAACAAATAATGATGAAATATGGTTAAAAATCAGTTCAGAAAGTCTCAATTAGGTTTGAAACCATGAAATGTTAGCAAAACTCCTCGGATATATTCTAAGTTCTTTAATTCTGACTTCCTTGTTTATGATTTCTTCTAGTAAGGAGAGAAATTCATCAAGACTCGGAGAGGTGGTAGAGGTCCATTTCCTTATAATACCTATCCTGGCTACTGCTAATATTGTCCATAATAAGTATGCCTGATTTATTTAAAGAAATGGTTTCAACAACATTAAGAAACATTAAAGTTTTAGTTAATGTGAAGTTATCTGAAAATAAAGCTGAAAGAAAATCAAGATCTCTCCAACAATTCCTTAGTTTAGAACAATCATAGAAAATATGGAACCAATCTGCAATACATGCTGTTAGACATCTCCAGCAAATTATGTTATTCGAATTTTTTAATTTAGCAATTTTGTCAGGAGTTAAAAATGTTCTGTGTAAATACTTACAAGTAAATACACTCCAATATTGACCCCAATAAGTGAATTTTACTGAAGATGGAATTTTAAGTTTTTCTGTCTGGGACAGACTATGAGGTAAGCCTTTAGTCATTGTGTTCCACTGGTTAGTTGTTAAAATGGACCTGTAATTTAACAAAATGGTGTATAATTTGGATGCAAAATTGTCAAACTGTTGATCATTAAATAATATTTCAGATATGAGAGTGATTAAGGGAGGTTGATCTAAATGTGAATAGTTCTGAATAATTCTGCATAAGTCTTGAGAATAAGCAATTACACTTTGTAGTAATAACCAATCTTGCGATGATAAGTTATAGTGTTTCATAATTTGATGAAATTGTAAAGTTTCCAAGTCTTTAATACATTGTTTCTAACAAATAAAGGTTTTAGTTTCTTATTCATTAAAGGTGTTAATGTGAGGTTTATCTGGGAAGTTTTAGTAACGTTAAAGGGGATTATTAGGCCAAACCAAGATTTGATATCTGCAGTTGAGTATATTATTTTTCTAAAGTTGTTAATAATGTTATTCAGATAGTTTAGTTTCATGGGGTTTGTCACATTATACTGAACAGTGTGACTAAGAAGAAACCAGAACTTATTGGAGGGATGTTTGGAAGGAATTTTACATGACAATGAGTTTTCATTCTGTTTCATAGCTATATGGAGATCTTTCCAATTCGAGTTGTAATTTGAGTCAATCCAATTTAATGTGCTTTAAGTAATGATGCTTTGATATATGTTTCCAAGTCAGGAAATCTTAAATCACCACCATCCCAAGATCTAATATGATGTGTATACACAATCCTATTTTTGTTTGGGTACCATAGGAAGTTTAATAAAGTTTTATTTATGAGTTTAATATAATTATTCCCAGGATGGGTGTCTAGAGCCAGAAAT
The DNA here is from genome assembly GCF_019279795.1 of Protopterus annectens. NCBI lineage: Eukaryota > Metazoa > Chordata > Ceratodontiformes > Protopteridae > Protopterus > Protopterus annectens. Next base: position 596,362,476 of record NC_056731.1, on the reverse strand, counting down.
ATGCATACATTTTTTGGAAGGAGAGTCATTTTTAACAATTGCAGTCTATCCTCAAATGAAAAAAAACATATTGTTCCAGCTACTTATCTATGTAGTTACCTGCGATATTATGCTTTTATAATTTGTTTCACTTGTTTTTTCCAAGTTTTTGCATAAGGTTATCCTAAGTAGTTTAGTGTATTAACTGGTTCTCCAATAATGCTTTGGTTAACTAGCTGAAATTTCCCTTTGTCATTAAAAATAATATCTTTAGATTTTTGTTTATTAAAGTGGAGGCCTGAAATTTTTTAAAAGTTATTTATTATTGTGTCTAGTTCTAATAATTCTTGATTTGACTTGGGTAAGGTAAGCAGAATATCATCCCGTGCTTTGGCGCTGTTTTAGAATTGTATTATTTAATGTTAACTACTCTTAAACATCTTTCTGTAATCAACCATCTCATGTTTCAATAACTGAAATGTGTGTGGAAGGTACTCTACATTATCCTATGTAATCTGATATTTTATAACTCACTGTGTTGTCTATATTATGTTATATTTTTTCTGTTGTGCAACGTACTTGTTCTTATATGTGGAGCTTTACTCCCCATGCCTCGACTAAAAATGTGAAGTTTCTACAATAGTCTACTAGACTTAAAAATGCTTTACTTGTTACATGGTCTTGGGTATAGGCCATTTCCTGACAGCTGATGTTTTGTCTGTTTGGTGTCTATCACATTCACTAAGTAACTGGCTTTAATCATACAAAGCTTACTTTTGGTGGAACTAACTGTGAGTCCTGCTTGTTTTAAAGAGTTCGGTACAGCTTGCACTTTGGCTAAATGTGACTCCCAAACTTCTACATAAATTGCAATGTTATCAAGGTAGGCAACTAAGTACAGAGCATAAAGTTTCAGAAAATTACCCATTCACCTTTGAAAATGTCAGGAGTTCTGGAAAATCCAAGGCAGTACAATAAAAAGATCTTTAGGACTGAGAATTTGGCTTGCTGGATGACAGGTTTTATCCAGTACCCCTTGGGTAAATGTGGTTTGGTCAAACATCGTGCCTTGCCTAACCACTTTATGAGCTCTTCTACTTTGGGCATTAGGAAAGTGTCAAATATGGATATTTAATTCAGTTTCACAAAATCATTGCAAAATATTATTGAGATATATAGCTTGGCAACCAACACAACTCTACCATTCATTTTGTTCTGTAATTCCAGAGTAGCTTATTAACTGCTTCAATTACTGCTTTTCTGAAGACTCCAGTACCCTGTGTGGTGTTTGCTTTTGCCCCACTACACTCTTGATGTAACGCTGTACTAAATATGTGCTAGCAGATAACTCAGGGGAAAAAAACTCTTTCAGTAAAAACTATTACTTCTTTTGTATAGACTTTATGCAAAGTTTAACTATCTGAACAGCAGGGACTGAATTGTCTGCTGCCTACTTCACCTCCCAAGCTGACTAAAAAGCTTCAGCTTCCCCCATGATTTTAACACATTTTGTGACAAGTCTGTACTGGTCTTCATTTTCAAGTTGGTCTAATTTTTTAGCCAACATTTTACACTTTCCTGTTGCCTTCAGGTACTTGCAATCCTGCTCAGAATTATGTTTAGGCAGTGGGAACTTATACTAACAACTTTATCCCATTTTAAACTTTCTGAATCTAGTGTTCTTATTATGGATCCTCTGATTTACATTTTATGTCCTTTGCAAGAACATAGGGGAAGTTACTAATCCCAGATCTTGTAATATTTTTCTATGGCCTTCTTTAGTACAGACTTCAGAGTTTTATGAAATCACTCCACCATTAGAGGGTGGTACACTGAAGTTCTTAACTGCTTTACTTTAAAACACTGTCAGAAATGTTGCATCATCCTGGAAGATAACACTCACTCTTTGGCTATTTACTTAGTACTGGCTTTTTGCACATGTACTACTTCAGGAGGAAGCTTAGTGGCTTATTCAGTACTCACTGGACTGAACTGATGGTCATTACTAGACTTTGCCAATGGTCCTACATGATTCATGACTATCCACTCAAATGGGATTTCAATAATAGGCATATATATCAGCAGACATTTTAGCCTAGGTTGTCGTTTGACATTCTGGGAAAAATGCACAAAAGTTGTCTGTTTTGATTACACTAGGCCAATAAAACCTAGATACAATTCTAGCTTTGTCTTTTGTCGTTCCCTAAGTGTCCTCCCAAAATATGTCTATGTGTGAATTCTGTCATGTGCTGTAAAATATTTTTTGTTTATTTTATTTATTTGTCTTTGTTGACTGGGAAAAGTCTAACTGGTAAAACCCATTTTCAGCAGAGGCCCGGGGAGAAAACTCCATATTTAAGTTCATAGGTTTATAGGTGTTTAATAGGCTAAGGACCACAAGGACCTTTTTAAGCCCAGGCATGCATCCCAAATCTCTGACAAGTTGTGGTACCCTTGAGGGGCTTGGGAGATGAAACATTTATAAACAAGGGCCTGGGAGATAAATCGTTTGCAGGCTACCTGTGTCTATTAGAGACATAAGTGCAAACCAGGGCTGAATTTCCTGTTCCCCATCCAACTGTTCAAGTTACATTTAAATTGTGTTAGGGAAGAACTCTGCTTCACATGGCTGGGAAGCCTGTTCCAGAGAAGGAGTATTCGATGGGATAAATACCTGTCTCTCCAGCAGATCCTATTTATATCACAAGCAAGGTTTAAATCTTCTGAACAGGTAATTCTGCTGCTGTTTGTTTTGTGGATATGTAGGAGGACCATCAGAGTATGGTCCAATGATGACTTGTATGCCAGGCATGAAATCTCACCTCAACAGCCTGTAGGAGACAGATTACAGGGACAGGGCCTTGAGGTGGTCTGCATAGGATATGTTACTTACTCCCCGTATTCTTTTAGTGAGGAACAATTATAACAATAAGCTCATCTATAGATGATCTTATTTGCATGATCATTAAATATTTTTAAACATTTCTGCTTTTGAAATCAATGTTTGGTATAATACTTCCTCTTTACCTCTGTCCATATATGCAGCCTGTCATTCTTCCACTCAAACTAAGGGGACGGGGTTAGGCACATCTGCAAATTTGTTTCTCCATCTACTCTGGCTCTATTTTTTTCCTTTGAAACTGCTTAATCTATTATCATTTTAATGTGCTTTCACTGCTTATCTACAAATCAGCCAAAGAAAGCACAGTTTTGTTAGCACACCAACATATAGCAGAGAGTGCAGCTTCTTCACCTAGTCACTTTGTTCTGATTTTGTTTTTGGCGATTGCTTTACTTTTACCCCAAAAACTTTTGTTCTTCTAAGCATATGCTGCTGAAAATATTGAATCTTACTGGCCCCCAGCTTTGATCTTACAGAGGGAAAGCTAAGATTGTTCAGACTTATTTTGCATCTTAGTAAGTTTATTACTATCAGTTTCTATCCCTCTCTCTATATATACATATATATATAGATATGCATTTATCTCATTATACACATCTTTCATTATTTTAATGTCTGGAAGTTTCTGATAAGGCTCCATACCCTGTGCTATTTTGCTTTTCAATTTCTGCACTGATTTATTTCAATAATGTAGGAACTGGGGTGTTTCTGATAAGACTCAATAACTGGCACTTTATTATACAGAGACCAGTTTTTTCTTCTAGATAAAGTCAGATTTTAGTTCCTTCTGAAGATTCTGCAAGTCCCATTTTCTTGACCAGGACTGTATATTTTAACACTGTGTCAGGTTGTTGTATACCCACCTTATTTTTTATTACTGGTGCATTCTTAGGATTGTGTACTCTTGAGAATGTGTCAGGCTACTGTTACCTACCCACTCCCCATTTTTGCTAGGGGTATAGTCTAACCATGGAGTATCTAACTGTGCTTCCTCTACCACCCACAACTTCCACAGTGCCTTGAACAGTGGGAAGTCTTGACACATGTAAATTTAGGCAGCAGAGCTGCTGGGTATAGTACTATACCCAACAGTTTGTGTTGTAGTATATTCCTTTTGTACCTAAGAGCAGATATTAATTCCAGCTTCCTTTTCTGAAATGTTTTATTTCTACACACACATATATATATATATATATATATATATATATATATATATATATATATATATATATATATATTTTATATCTTCTTCTTTTTCGGCTGATCCTGTTAGGGGTCGCCACAGTGGATCATCTGTTTCCATTTATTCCTGTCCTCTGCATCTTGCTGCACCACACCAACCACCTGCATGCCCTCTCTCACCACATCCATAAACCTTATCTTAGGCCTTCCTCTTTTCCTCTTACCTGGCATCTTCATCCTTAGCATCCTTTTCCCAATATGTCCAGTATCCCTCCTCAGCACATGTCCAAACCAATGCAATCTCGCCTCTCTGGCTTTGTCTCCAAATCGTCCAACCTAAGGTGACCCTCTAATATACTGATTCCTAATCCTGTACATCCTCGTCAAACCCAGTCTAAATCTTAACATCTTTACCTCTGCTACATCCAGCTCTGACTCCTGCCTTTTTGTCAATGCCACCATCTCCAACCCATATAACATAGTTGGTCTCACTACCCTCTTGTAGACCTTCCCTTTCACTCTTACTGGTACTCGTCTGTCACAAATCACTCCTGACACTCTTCTCCACCCACTCCATCCTGCCTGTACTCTCTTCTTCACCTCTCTTCCACACTCACCATTACTCTGAACTGTTGATCCCAAGTACTTAAACTCATCCACCTTTACCAACTCTACTCCCTGCATCCTCACCATTCCTCTATTCTTCCTCTCATTCACACACATATATTCTGTCTTAGTCCTGCTGGCCTTCATTCCTCTCCTCTCTAGAGCATAGCCCCACCTCTCTAGGGTCTCCTCAACCTGGTCCCTACTATCACTACAAATCACAATGTCATCTGCAAACATCACAGTCCATAGGGCCTCCATGCTGATCTTGTTTGTCAACCTGTCCATCACCACTGCAAATAAGAAAGGGCTCAGAGCTGATCCTTGATGTAATCCCACCTCCACATTAAACACACCCATCACTTCCACTGCAGACCTCACCTCTGTCACACTACCCTCATACATATCCTGTACCATTCTGCCACTCCCGACTTCCTCATACAATACCACAACTCCTCTCTAGGCACCCTGTCATATGCTTTCTCTAAGTCCACAAAGACACAATGCAACTCCTTCTGACCTTCTCTGTACTTCTCCATCAACACTCTCAGAACAAACATCGCATCTGTAGTGCTCTTTCCTGGCATGAAATCATACTGCTGTTCCCTAATCATTACCTCCCTTCTTAACCTAGCTTCCACTACTCTTTCCCATAAGTTCATGCTGTGACTGATCAGTTGTAGCCCCCTGTATTTACTACAGCTCTGCACATCACCCATATTCTTAAAAAAAAAAAAAAAAAAAAAATGTATATATATATATATATATATATATATATATATATATATATATAGGATCTATATTAGCATATCGAATGGACTAAATAATGAAGGCTATTTAGTCGCTCCGATACTGTTGAAATGGCAAAATAGCAAAGACATGGAACATCGAATTTTTTCCCTGGGAAAAAATTTGGTAAATCATCTTTAAGACTTTGCCATTTCCTCCACTATGGTGTGATCTCGGAGTTGGTATATTTAAGTGGGGGGATGTGGGGGGGGGGCAAAGTTTGTGTTTCATTTTTTTTTTTTTTTTTTTTTGTTTAGCAGCAAATTTTTTCCCTGGGAAAAAATTCTCTGTTCTGTATGGTCGATATTTTGTGGTTTAGACATTATCGGTACAATTTCATCGTATGATAAGGTAATATAGATGCATATATATATATATATATATATATATATATATATATATATATATATATAAAGTGTACACACTCTTGTTAAAATGGCAGGTTTTTGTGATATAAAAAAATGAGACCACAATAAATAATTTCAAAACTTTTCCCACCTTTAATGTGACATATAACCTGTACAATTCAATTAAAAAAACAAATAAATCTGTTAGGGGAAAAAATATAAAAAATAAAAAACATACAATAAGCTGGTTGCATAAGTGTACACACCCTTAAACTAATACTTTGTTGAAGCATCTTTTGATTTAATTACAGCATTCAGTCTTCTTGGGTAGGAGTCTATCAGCATGGCACATCTTGACTTGGCAACATTTGTCCACTCTTCCTTGCAAAAAGTGCTCCAAGTCTATCAGATTGCGATTTTCAGGTCACCCCCCCAAGATTTTCTATTGGATTTAGGTTTAGGCCCTGGCTGGGCCATTCCAAAACTTTAATTTTATTTTGGTGAAGCCATTCTTTTGTTGATTTGGATGTATGCTTGGGCTCATTGTCATGTTAAAATGTGAAATTCCTCTTCTTCTTCAGCTTTCTAGCAGACACCTGAAGGTTTAGGGCCAAAAGTGACTGATATTTGGAAAAGTTCATAATTCCCTCCACCTTGACTAAAGGCCCAGTTCCAGCTGAAGAAAACCAACCCCAAAGCATGATACTGCTACTACCATGCTTCACCATGGGGATGGTGTTGTTTTGGTGATGTGAAGTGCTGTTTTTGCACCAAACATACCTTTTGGAATTGTGGCCAAAAAGTTCAACCTTGGTCTTATCAGACTATAACACATTTTCCCACATGCTTTTGGGAGACTTGATGTGTTGTTTTGTAAATTTTAGCCGGGCCTAGATTTTTTTTTCTGTGTAAGAAAATGGTTCCATTTTGCAACCCTACCCCATATGCCAGACATATGGAGAATATGGGAGATGGTTGTCACATGTAGTACACAACCAATACTTTCCAGAAATTCCTGCAGCTCCTTCAGTGTTGCTGTAGGTCTCTTGGCAGCCTCCCTGACCATTTTTCATCTTGTCTTTTCATCAATTCTGGAGGGACGTCCAGTTCTTTGCAATGTCACTGTTGTCCCATATTTTCTCCACTTTTTGATGACTGTCTTCACTGTGTTCCATGGTATATCCAATGCTGTGGAATTTTTTTTTGTACCCTTCTCCTGTCTGATAGCCTTCAACAATGAGATCCCTTTGATGCTTTGTAAGTTCTCTGCAAACCATGGCTTTTGCTGTAGCAGGCAACTGAGAGTAAATGTCAGGAAAACCCTACTAGGACAGCTGAACTTTTTTTGGTGCTAATCAGAGTCTCTTTAATTGATGGCAGGTGTGTACCCAAGAAGACTGAATGCTGTAATTAAAGCAAAATGTGCTTCAACAAAATATTAGTTTAAGGGTGTGCACACTTATGCAACCAGCGTTTTGTACATTTTTTATTTTTTATATTTTTCCCCTAACAGATCTGTTTGTTTTTCAATGGAATTGTACAGGTTATGGGTCACATTAAATGTGGGAAAAGTTTTGAAATGATTTATTGTGGTCTCATTTTTTATATATCACAAAAACCTGGCTTTTTAACAGGGGTGTGTACATTTTTTATATCCACTGAATATATATATATATATATATATATATATATATATATATATATATATATATACATATATTTCAACTTTATAACGTTGCATTTACAAAACATCAAACATGAAAAGAATGAAACCATCACATTGCATGCTCATAACATTGCAAACTCACAACATCGAGTTTTGAAATGTCGTGAAAGACAAACATTGAAACCTAAAACATCAAATTTACAGAAGGCAGCATTGCACTCTAGTACTTTCACCCGTGGCATCCAACATAAGGAACATATAAGGAATAACATCCCCAGTATACATGAAATACCCAATTGCAAATGTGAGACACTTCTCAAACAATCCACAGGGAATGAAAATATACAGTGGCAACAACCATAAATTCCTAACATATCCCCTTCGAAATGTGCACTCACAATGGGAAACAGCAATTACTCATGAAAACAATGATAACCCAATAGAAAATAAAGATAGAAATGTATTCCATAATTAAATAGTGGTTGCGGATCATAGTTTCAATAAACCTGCAATAGACTTCAAGAAGTTAATGGTGTCATAGCTGTCTTTGTTCCATAAGAATGCTTCAAACTGAGATTGATGCAAAACTAGTTTCCGTTTCTTTGTCTTTGGTGATGGTGGACATCCTGCTACCATGCGCACTCGCAGTTCCTCCACTATGTCCTTGTTCTATCGTTAATGTTGATAGTAACACTGAAACTCCATTGCCCGAGCCCCCAAAATATATTTTATCCTTTTATGCCATCTTTCAGTACTGTTTTGTGTCCTAGGTAGATATAGTGTATTCAGTTGAGATATGTTCCAGAACTCTATGGGGAATAAAGGCGGAAAGTGTACAAATGGCGTAGTCCTTGTAGTGAACTTCCTCGCCTTCCCCAATACGTGCCACTTGCTAAAATATTTTTACAGATCCTTTCCTTCTATGGGAAATATGTCCCATAAAGCATTAAATGCCAGTAAAACCTCCTGTTCTTTCAGAAGTGCAAGGGCTACTAGACTCTTATCTGTCAGTTGGAACCTTTGTGACTTATTATACAATGTAGCCAAACCCAAAGCCTGTACCTTATGCCAAAAATGTTGGCTAAAATGGAAAAACAGCCTTTTGGTGTTATGCCATTAATATTAGTCCTCAAACTCTTAATAGGGCCCATCTCAAAATCACACATTATTTCTTTAAGATGATTGTGACTTAATTAGTTGGTTCAAGGTACATAAGATACATAGTAGACAGCATGCATTTGTATCTGAAGAAGCAGAAGTTATCTGTGAAAGCGCTTATACGTCTGTGGTTGAATAAAGAAGAGTTTTTTACATTGGAACTACCTGACATTTTTTGGACTATAAGTGTTTTACATTTAAGTAGGATGCTATTTTTTTCATTAATTGTTTTGGTGGCAACAATGTTAATGATTGCCTAACAAATAATATTTTAAGAAGAACGACAATCTTAATTAACATTAAACTTTTTCCATAGTAAAGAATTTTTTTCAAGCTTGAGATAAGACTTATAATTTTATCAATAACCTGCTGAAATTTCACTTGTAACATTTCCTTACCATTAGACAGACTGATGATACCAAAATATTTAATTTGAGAGTTATTCCAATTGAAATCAGAATATTTTTTATGAATTAAATTTAAAGTTCAAAATAGTTTAAAATTGCCTCATAGAATTAATTATATGTTCTAGTGAATGTTTTTTCTGTATTTCCTATTGTAAGCAGAATGTCATCTGCAAAGAGTTCCAAGTAATCTTCTATTTTATACCATCAGTATTTATGTTTGACCTCATAAAGGTAACAAAAGGTTCTATTACTAGTGCAGAAAATAGTGCAGATAGTGGGCAACTTTGTTTAGTACCTTTTTGTAGTTTAAAGGAATTAGAAAGAAAGGAGCCTATTTTGATGTAAGCACAAGAAGTAATGTAAAACTTTGAAATTAATGTTATTTACTCAGCTGAATTTGACTGAATCAAAATGTTTTTCTAAATCAAGACTAATGACAGAAAGTTCTTTTTTATTTCTATTTGCTTAGTTTATTAGTGTGTATCCTTATTATATTATCTTGCACCTGTATATTCAAAATAAAACCTGTTTGATCATTGTTAATTAAGTTTGTTATTATTAGATTCATTCTATTTGCTAATAGTCAACATTTAGGAGTGAAATGGGTCTATAAGAACATTTCGAAGGATCTTTCTTTTGCTTTATAATAGGTGAAATGGTGGAATATTTCAATGATGGGGAACCTCTGAAGCAGTTTTTTCTTTCCCCGAAAGCTTTTTCTATTATAAAGACAGCATTATCTGGCAATAGTTTATATAGTTCAGGTATAAGACCATCTAAACCAAGAGCCTTACTATTTTTAACTTTCTAATTTTATCTTTTATTTCTTTTAAAGTAAAAGGCCTGTCAATAATTTAATTGTTCATTTGTTAATTTTTATATTTTCTTTTAAGAAAGTATCTACTATCCCATGATTTACTAAGGTATTTGAATTTTTATTTATATTTTCAAAGAATATTTTAAAGCACCCAAGAATACCCTTAATGTCTGTTTTCCTTTCTTTTTTTATTTATTAGTAACGTAATTTCTTTAATGTGATTTAATCTACTCATTTTCTATGATCTAATAGCAAGTTTATGTATGCTTGATGGGTTCACTGAAAACATCTGAAGTTTTTTCCCCAGGTTTATTGACATTTTACAGTTTAGAATTTCAATGCATTTTGCATTCAAAGTTTGTAATTCAGACTGACTAATAGTGTAATTTGATTTTAGGTCTAACTTTATTTTGTCTATTTTAGTTTGTTTGTTTGTGTCTTTCGGCTTTTCCCGGGTAGGGGTCGCCACAGCGGAACTCCAGTCCGCTAATGATTGGTAGTTGATTTTTACGTGTCGAGTTACCAGCCCTGACACAAAACCTTCAATGAAGGTACACCCATTCACGCATATCTCCATGCAGAAGACGCTCTAGCTGAGAGTCGAACCGGACAGCGTCTTACTGTGAGGCGACAACGCTACCGCAGCACCACCACCACGGGTGTCTATTTTAGTTTGTAATGTATTTAATTCTTTAGCCCATTCTTTTGTTTTATTCATATACCAGTATGTAATTTTACCATTTAAGTAAGCTTTTAATGAGTCCCAAAGGATGATATCATTTACTTTACCATTTGTATTTATTTCTATACAGCTCTTAATATCATTTACATACCCTCTTTAGATCCTTTTTATTTTAGCAATGAATGCTGCTAGTCTTTTATGATGAATTAAGACATTATTTTTTTTAAATAATGTTAAATGCAACAGCATTGTGATCTGATAATGAACAAAACACCATGGAAACCTCTCTTATATGTAAACTCAAATTCCCTGTAACAAAAACCTTGTCAATATTTTTGCCTGAGTTCCATATCTATAAGAATAATGGGTGTATTGAAGTGAATTTACTTTTCTTAGTTCAAATATATTCTTTAAGTTCATAAGGTTTACAAAATGTGTTAAGTGTTTAGCTGAAGACATTACTCTAGGTTTTTATTAGCAGTGGTGTCCTTATCAGATAAGATACAGGTAAAATCACAAGCCATTATGACCTCACCTTTCATGTAATAGGCTATGGTGTCTAGAAAACGTTGTGTGTCTTTAGCTCCTAGCCCTGGAATCCAATAAAAGTTTACCAGGGTATATATTTTAATATTCTATTCAATAACAACAATGCTTAACATACCATTTTTGTCAACATAAGTATCCATTATATTAGGCATAACTGGGGAATTTTTCAGAGTGCCTCTTCTTTTAAATCTAAAACCAGAGCCTGCCAGAATTAAATAATTCTTTAAAGTAAAGTAAAGTAAATCTTTATTGTCATTTAGATTGTACAACCATAAAGTACACAGCTGAACGAAATTACATTCCTGCAAGCTCACTGATACACAACACAGACTATTGCAACAAAAACACAAGCACATAATCACATAATATACACACACACACATAACACAGTCTCAGTCAAATGAAACTCCATCTCTGCACTGCCAAGGCACAGTCCAGTTCCACCGATCCAACAAAACAGACATCAAAAGTCTGGATCAGCACACATCCAAGCAGACAGTCGGGTCTCCACCATCCTCCCTCGTCCAGGTCAATGATCACAGTCTGCATGATCTTAATATTAATCCACCAACCTCACCTCTGCCCTGCAGTGGTCCAGTTTCTACCTTTACAATCAACTGTCACCTGGCACAACACCATCCGGCACCATCCAGCACATGGTCTCCATCATACGCTCCTCCCGGCATGCCTCTCCACATACAGGCCCGAACAGCTATGACCAGGCCAACCATTCCTGTCACTCCAACCAATCCAAGCTTCTTGAGCTAATCCCAAACAGTCCACCGGTCCAACCAATCCACTGACATCATGGCTGCCTCCTCTCCATATGTGGCCAACAGTGACTCCAGAAAAATGGTCCATGTATGGAAAACAACATGAAAACACAAGATAAACAATGTGAGCCGAAGAAGCCACTGCAGCATAAGGTGCTGCCTTCTAACATTACATTATTTAATGATAATTTATTAAAATCCTTATTGAGTAAATACGTTTCTTATAAAAATACTATTTGAGCCTTATGTAACTTCAGGTATTTAAGCAGGCTTCCCCACTTTACTGGATTATTTAATCCATTACTATTAACAGATAAACATTTAAAAATCAGACATTTGTAGGTTAATATCTTACTAAAAATACTTTTATGAAAGTAACTAGTATATGCTTCAGAGATAATGATAAAGAACATTCAGCTATGGACAAAACACTTAAAACAATTACAATATTATCTAACAATACCACCATAAAACATTCTACCATAGAATAACAACAGACTTCATCTCAACCTCCCCATTAGACTAACTACACCTATTGCATGCTTCTACTTCCTGCATGTCTGTTCCCTAGCTTAATATGAATCCTTTTAAGAAAACCCTTCTGTATGTTATTAAGAAAGAGAGAAAGGGATACTTAGGTCCCATTTCATTTTAAATAAGCCTTAGTTATCACTGCTCTTCTCTTATAACCTCTTCTTGGTCCTCAGACTACAATAGGAAGGTTATCAGATGTCAATTTCACATTTGTTATTATAAAGGTCAAAAAGTTGCATATTATTACTTATTTTATTTACTGTGTAAAAAATTATTTATACAACAATCTACTAGCTGTATACATATCTGTTTGTCCTTACCTCTTTCTGTACCTGCTTATGCTATATATCTTATACCATTTACTTTTTCCATGAATTCCATACTTCAGTTATAATCCTATTGTATGTGAACGAGCATATATACCATCCCTTACATCAGGAAATCATTATTCTGGTTCCTTCTTTTGTTATATACTTTCATTTCTTGCAAACAATCTGATATCTTATTTATGCATTATATTAGAGGGAACTGAACTAACCTCAAATATTTTTAAATAAAATCTATCAAATATAATCTGTGATTTTAAAATTAAATAACATAAAATATAATCATTTGTGTCCTACTAGAAGTTTCTTATTATAAACTGCAATGTCATCAATCTATTATATAACAAGCAATCAATCTGTTAATATGTAACACGCAAATCAAAACTACAAACAATTTTTTATTAGTTTTAAAGCTCATTTTTTACTTTTAATTTATTATATGAATTATGTATATTCCTTATGTATGATTTAATACAATGTGTTTTAATTCCTGGATACAGATGCTTTTTAAGTTACTTTCTCAGTGTTAATACTTAAAGCACACTGCATTTCATACCTCTCAAGTTATTTGGGTTCTTAAAAAGATCATGTTTCTTGAAGTTCCACATTGAAATGGTCTGTCACGCATTCAGTGTTAGGATTTTTAACTGATATCCATGTTAAATAGATACAAATCATATTAATTCATTAAAAGAAAGTAAAAGTAGTATATTTTAACCATCCTATGACCTTCCTGGTTGAAGTTGGTAGTATGCCATGAGTATGTGGTTCACATTTTGCCCATTTGTTCCACATTAAGAAGGCCAGTGTTCCTCATTTTGGAGATGGGAGGTTGATAGCTATGCTGCATTTCCCATTTTATCACTCCAATACATCACTTCATGTTCAAAGGGTGAATTGAAAAGTCAGCTTTCACTTTAAGGAAGATGATGAAGGTAAGAGCAACTTATAGAACCTTTTAAAGCATATAAAGTTCACAAAAGTGCTAGCACCACTAAATAGGTTCTTTTAAAGCTAAATTATGTTAAAGGTGCGAAAATAGTTTGTTTAGCTTTATGTACATGCACTGAAATCCTCACTTCATTCTGAGCAAATGTAAACACTTCACTCTTAAATATTAACCCATTCAAAGCAATCTAATCAAGAAAAAAACCCTGAAACTCTTTAAACTTTCAGATACTTCCACAAATACAGATAAAATCTTTTCAGAAACTCTGCATGCACAGATAAACTCGCGACAACTGCGAGTAATCATTGTTAACTTTCATTTTAAAATAAAGGCTTAGCAAGTTACTTTAAACAGTAAATAACTACTAAATATTGTAAGAAGAGAGTAACTAAACATAATTACAAATAAACAAGGATTCCTACATTTCATATGTGGATGCTCTCAGATATTCATATTTTATATTCTACCAATCTTTAATGGAGACCTAACAATAAAACTTGTGTTGAAAGAATGTGATGTGCTAATTGTTTAGTGACATTCTGATATTTTCGTTTGTGCATGTAAAACAGCCACTTATGTGAATTAGAATATAACTTAGCATACTTTTTTTTTTTTTTTTTTTTTTGCTGTCATTTTAAATTCCAGGTACTGTGTTTAGTAGTAAAGCACAAAGCCATATTAAGAATTTAAAACATTTGTTTTTTTACCAAATTTTCACTGAATTGATATTTTACATTTTACGGAATTGAACTAGTTTGAATTCCCCCATTACCTAACCTACACCCAACTAACTTTTGCCCAAAAACTGATCAATAATCCTGACAAGTGCCCTTCACTTCAGACTATTCTAAAGCATACATGCCTCCCAGAAATCTTTGGTCTAGAAATAAACATTAAACATAGCCAAACCCAACAAACAAGCTGGACAAAGCCTTTATTCCTATACCACTGCCAAACTATGGAATGCTCTGTCTTCCTCAATCATTCAACTGGACTCTATAAAAACATTTAAATCTGCACTAAAATGACACTACCTTAACAAATCATATCTGTTCATGTGTACATATGTCTAAGCCACCATAAACAAAGTTAGCCTCTTCAAAATCCTTTACAAGCCCCTTCTATATCAATATAAAAATTCTAATTTTACTTCATCTCACTAACTTGTCCTAATTCTAACTCAAGAACCACCTAATTTTAGACCAAATCAATGTCTTCCTTGAATTTACCTAGTTTTCTGAATGATTTTGTTCAATTTATTACATATTAATATAACTAAGTTATAATGTTAGTTTTTACTAAAACTCAGAACGTGTTTCTATAGTTTATGAATATTTACTTTTTGTATTAATATTTTATATCTTTTCTTGGAGCTTTTCTCCCTGGGCCTTCACTGAAAATGGGTTTCTGACCCAGTGGACTTTGCCAGTCAACAAATGTCAATAAAAAATAAATACATACATAAATAAATAATGATATGTTTGGTATGATTGATAAAGGTCTATTTGGAATTAATTGCTTCACTTATATATGTAGGTATATTTGAAATAAGGAACAATAATGATTTACTTTGTAAAAAATGGTATTATTATCTGATCCTTACTATTCATACACTTCTCTGTGTTACAGAATGAATATCGCAACCAGAATGAAGTCATTTTTCATTTATCTTTCATTTTTTACTGTTTTTGTCTTTAACTGTCCGTCCATTCCTTGTTGAATTTCTTTTGAGAGATGTAGACAAACTCCAGTCCATTTCATTCATTTCTTTCTAGAATTTTATTCCTCTGTATAAACTCCAAAGCATCTTCCAAAGTCTTAAAAGTCCTTTGTCTTTCTGTAAGATGAATCTTTATTTTTACTGGAACAAAATGTGTGCTTTAATATTGTTTTTCTTTAAGTCCTTTATAATACATATGCTTTCCTTTTTGACATAACTGAAGCTGAATAATCAGTGTCAAATCTTATGTTTTCTTTTCTTTTATCTGAATAATAAGTCCATGCTGTTATTAAAACAAGATCTTTATCTTGGCTGGAAAAGAATCTACCTATCACTGACCTTGGTCTAGGTGGATTTTTCTTTATTGATGTATTGGAAAGTGATCTGTTTGCCCTCTCAGTATCAAAGGAAAGAACTTCAGGTAGATTCAATGTCTTAGGCAAGTCAGGTATTTAGAAATCAAATAATACTGTCTCCTTCCTCTTTCTTTGGGATGCCATAAATCCTAATTTTGTTCTTTCTGGATCTGTTTTTTTAGATTTTCTACTTTTTCACAAAATGAGTTATTTTGTTTCAGGAAAAAATCAGTATTATTCTCTGTATCAATCATTCTTCCATCTAAATCAATAATTGCCTTTTCTATATTGGAAATTTGTGAAGATTGTTGTTTAAGAGCTCCACTCAGCACTTTTATTTATTTATTTATTTATATTTGTTGACCGGGAGTGTCCGACTGGACATAGTTCCATTTTCAGCGGAGGCCCGGGGAGAAAAGCTCCACAGTTAAAATAAACAGACAGTAGTTACATTGGATTACATACTGATTAACAATTTAACATAGCAATTACTTACAACATATTTACAGATGAAGAACATAGTACATCAGTAGACAACTAAAATCTTTATCTGTGAAGTACATAACAGACATTAACAAATGTTACAATACGAAGTTCCTGCTGTATAATAAGTAGTAGGCTTATGAGCATCTGAGCTTGCTATAATCAAGGTAGTTAGTGGAGTGGAAAGAAAGGTAGTGGTTGGATGGGGTGGGTGATATTAGAGTGGGAGTTGCAAGGGCATAGCCAGCATGTTTTTAGGTGCGCTTTTAGTAAAGTTTTGAAGTGGATGCATGATGGTACGGAGGTAATTGTGGGTGGGAGGGAGTTCCATAATTTGTCTATGGTGCAAGATAATAGTGCTTCACCAGCAGAGTTATTGGCTTTAGTGATCTGCAAGTGATTTTTCTTGCTGGATCTTAGTGGTCTGGTGGTGCAATAGGGTTGGAGTAGATTCTGGAGGGATGGGACATTTAGTGGATGGTTTACTAGTTTGTGGGCGAGTGAGAATTGATACCATTGAAGGAGGTGAGGGAGTTCAAGCCAGCCCAGTTCAGCAAGTGAGAGACAGTGGTGACTAGGGTAGGATGCCCCTGTGGCGAATTTGGCAATTTTGTTGTAGCAGGTCTCTAGCTTGTTTAGATTGCATTGCCTTAGGTTGGTATATATATTGGAGAGGCATAAAGTAGGGTGGAGATAAGGTGGGAATTTGCTATTGAAATCTTTGCTGCTTTGGTGAGAAGATGCTTATTTCTGTATAATGCTCCTAGTTTTTTGTGGACTTTTTTTATGGTCATGGATATGTGAATGTCAAATTTTAGTTTATTGTCTATTTCCACTCCTAGCAATTTGGTGTGTTCAGTTGGGTATATAGTGGTGTTGTCTTTTGCTGTAATGTTAAAGTGAGAGTTGTTTTGAGTATGTTTGGTGGGTTGGAAGATGAGTAGTTTAGTTTTGTTTGGGTTGAGTATTAATTGGGCATCGGATAACCAAGTTTCAACAGCGGAAAAGGCTTCCTGTGTGACTTTTTGCAGTTTGGGTAGGGACTGGGCTGAGCAGATGATGGTCGAGTCATCTGTGTATTGCATGAGTGTGCCATGTGTGGTGGCAGAGGCTAGATTATTTGTGAAAACAGAGAAGAGTAGGGGTCCAAGGATGGATCCTTGGGGAACCCCTATGGAGACAGGTAGTTGGGGAGATATGTCATTCTGCCATACAATGGATTGTTGGCGGTCAGACAGGTAACTCTGAAACCAGTTGGTGACTGATTGTGAGAAGGATAGGTTATTGAGGACAGAGATAAGTTATTTGTGTGGGACCATGTCAAATGCTTTAGATAGGTCTAGGAAAGTAGCAGATGAGAGATAGCCATTGTTTTTATGCTGAAGGATAGTGTTAGTAAAGGAGAGTAAGGCAGTGGTGGTGCTATGGTTTGGTCGGAAACCATGTTGAGTATTGGAAAGGAGGTTGTTAGTAAGGGGGTAGTCTGAGACCTGAGAGTATAGGCATCTCTCTAGTATTTTGGAGAGTGGAGAGAGAATAGCTATGGGGCGGTAATTGGTTAGTTCTCTGGAGGGTCCACCTTTGTGGAGGGGAATTATATGTGATACTTTCCACAGTGTGGGATCATAACTTTCTGACAGAGATTGGTTAATCAAGATGGATACTGGGTAGGCAGGTAGATTGTCTGCTGCTAATTTGGTGGGTTTAAGTTTAGTTAAGAGTTTTTTTATGTTGGAGGTAGGTACAGGAGAAAAGGAGAAGGCAGTGGGGAGATTAGTAGTTGAAGGTGAGGGTTGGAGGGGAGGGGGGTTGTGTTGTTTAACTAGTGATAGTATGGTTTGTGTGAAGTATGTGTTGAATGAGGTAACAATATTTTCTGAGGAGTGAGGGATGTTAGGAGGAGGGGTACTGACTTTACCTGGGTGGAGGATAGTGTTTATGGAGGACCAGAATTGTTTGGGGCTGTGTTCAGAGGAGTCTAGGGCAGACTGATAGTATTGGAATTTGTCCTGTTTTATTAGCTTTTTGACTCTATTGCGTAGTTCTAGGAATTTCTGTCTAGTTGGGGGGGTCTTGGTTTTGCACGAGTGCTCCCAGGCTTTATCCCTGTTTTTCATTTCTGACTTAGTGGTTTTCTGTAGCCATGGGGAGGGTTGTGCTTTGATTCTGGAAAGTCTTATGAGGGCATGGTAATTAAGGATGCTCAGGAAGGTAGTATTAAAAAATTCAACTGCGTCATCAAGACTGAGGTACTTTAGAGGATGCCAGTTACATTCTTTGAGGGATGAGATGAATGCGAGTGGGTTAAAGTTTATTTTTTATGTATCTGATGGTAGACGACAGGTTTAGCTTGGTATAGGTATTTTTTCAGTAGGAATGTTGGGGAGTGATCACTGAGGCTATCTGATGAGCAGCCTGTTATATATGGCTGGGGGCTCTTACTGACTAGTATCCAATCCAGGGTAGTGTGCTTGCTGGAGTTTTTATTTATCCTGGTTGGTGACTGGACTAGTTGGGTGAAGCCATGAAGGTTTACATGATGGGTTGGATGGTTGCCGGAACAGGATTGCCAGTCAATATTGAAATCACGTAAAATGATAGTTTCTTGGGGGAGATGGTGGGTAGACCAGCTGAGGAGGTTTTCTAGTGGAGGGATGTTTTGGCCAGGTGGGAAGTAGCATCCAATTATGTTGATGGTTTTGTTTTGGTTTATTTTGAGGTTGGTATACATTATTTCTTCATTGCCTATTTGTGGAGCTGATGATTTTAAGATCTTAATGTTTAGATGCTGTTTAAATATTATAGCTACACCGCCTCCTTTCTTTTTTAGCCAGTCTACTCTTAGTATGCCATAACCTGTAGGGAGTATTTGCTCATTGGTAATGTGAGGTTTTAGCCAGGTTTCTGTCAGGATGACTATATCTGGGGAGTACAAGTCTATGGTGGCATGGAGTTCATGGACTTTGTTGGATATACTTCTAATATTTAAGCTTAGTAGAAGGAAGGCATTTGACTTTCTATTGGCTGTAATATGGGAGAAGTTGTGGTTTCTAGTCTGATTATGAGGATTGGGGTTGGAGATGGTAGGGCCAGGGTTGGGGTGGATATCTCCACTTAGGGCTAGTTTTGATATGCATGAGGTTATTAGTTTTCTCAGTATTTGAATGTGTTTGTTTATAAGGGAAACTTTATGATTGTGCTCTTTGGGTAATAGGTATGGTGGGAAGGTTACTATGTTAAGTTGTGGGGATGCTTTATGTTTGAGTAATATAGCTGGTATAATATGTGGGGGTGCATAGGGATGGTTCTTGACACTTCTACCTGTCTTTTACATTCCTCATTAAGGCTGTCTATTTTGCATTCTAGTTTGTCCATCTTTATATAAAGTTCACTAAGTAGAGACTAAATATCTCTCAATTGTATTGTTCTGTATACTCGTTTAAAGTGACTCATTCTGAGGGAATTTGTTTCTTGACAGGAAAAAATGATGAAAAATGTTTCAACTTATTTTTTCTTGTAGTAGTTTATTCAGAAGTATTTTAATTCTGCATCCATCAGGTTTTGAAAGTATTCTTTGAATTTTTCTATAAAAATCCTACCAGAGATATTAAAATAAAGCACAGCAAAAATGCAGTGCTGTTAACTTCTCACCATCTTGGCCACATCCCAGAAACCACATTCTTACTATATCTAGCATTTACATTTTTATTACCAGCACACATTTAAAAGATATCATTTTTGTTAGGTACTATATTACTAAGTAAACATTGTTTAGCAATGTGAATCTTCATTTCACATCTGAAGCATATAACTTCAGTTGCTGATGGTTTTTGGGTGTTCACAGACAGTTATGCATTCTTAGTTTCAGGTTTAAGTTGCTCAGGTCTAAACAGTGCCTCATTACCTAATAACCTTTCAATTGACACAATCAATGGGTCAGTACTGTCAGGATCACTTTGAAAAGCCCATTTACATAAATTATCTGTGAGTGTCCTTTTAAATGCATCAAGAACTACACTATGCGACCTCAGCTCCCTCTTTCCAGGTACCCCTAACTTTCAAACCCACATAATTATCTTTATTCCACAGAGCATGTGTTATCTGTATTGGTCCAAAATACGGGAATCCTTCCCTGCATATATAAAATCTTTACCAACCACCTCAGATTTTACTACGTAAAAAACAATACTATTCAAATAATCTCACTACAAACTGTTCTACAATACAAATGTTTTTGAGACAGAGGGGATGAGCTAAGTTAAATAAAGCATTCTAACTCATCTACACCCTACTACTTATACATTTCTAAACAGTCTGATGGCATATTCTCCCTTATTCTTCACTGCTGCTACTTACTCTCTTTTTCTTTAACTCCTCCTTACCCTCCTAGGGTACCGTCCCTTTCACTGTTTCTCCTTGCCTCTACTTTCCCCTCATGACACTCTCCTTCCAACAACTTCCTTTGTATGTATTGTAAACAGCACAGTACTTGAAAGATCACAGTTTCAATCTACTGCAAGTATTTCTTGTTATTGTTATTCTTTGCTTGTAATCTCTGTAAATCATACCTAAACTAGATGGATATTCACAATGCTTACCTTAGGCTGAAGCTGAAAAGTGTCTGGTATATACTCTATATCCCAGTCAACAAACAAAATGGTTTGCGTCCAAGTTTGTTGTGACATAAACTCAATACAATATTAACACAAACAAATAAATAAATAAATGAACCACTAGAATGCATGTCATTTGACTTTTACTGTTCACTTTAGACTCATTTTTAAAATGTGTTTTAAATCAGAGTTTTGTGTTCTTAACATTTTCCTTGAATTAAATGTCCATGTATAGAATTGCAAGGCTTGTGTTACTGAAGTCAAACCAGCCTTAGCAAACAGTCCTTTTTTTAAAATTTTTGGTAGTCCAAATAGTCAACACCATCATTCTCCATATACACTTTAACTAGTTGACTGGTCAGCTCTGAAATCCAAATTTTTGCCCACTGAGACCAAAATGTCTTCTCCTGGGTTGTTTACATTTTCAAAGGCACCACTATATCCCTGAACATTATCATCTTTGCTCAGTGTCTTTAGTGGGTGGGGTGGTCTTCATGGCAGCAAGCAGAGAGGTTAATGAAGCCATGTGTTCCTAGAGACAAGTGTCTGTTAATAAATCTGACTCCCCTTCCACTGAGCCAGACTCTTCTGCAACTCTCTGATATGCTGGCACTTATTTGTATTTTCCTTTACTACAGCCTCCACAAGTTTCTCTGCTTTGTATGTGTCAACAGCTGGACATGAGTTTCTCTGCTTTGTATGCGTCAACAGCTGGACACGAGTTTCTCTGCTTTGTATGTCTCAACAGCTGGACACGAGTTTCTCTGCTTCGTATGTGTCAACAGCTGGACACGAGTTTCTCTGCTTTGTATATGTCAACAGCTGGACACGAGTTTCTCTGCTTTGTATGTGTCAACAGCTGGATAGCACCAGTTCCTTCTCTTTGCTGGTGAGAAAATTAATTTACAAAGTGCAATAATGCAGGAATGAAATACAGTTTAATATAGTATATTTTAAACAAATGTTGCCTGCATGCCTCATTTCCTATTGCTTTCTTCATGTCAGTCCCAAATATTCTTCACCAGATGGCCTTCTGCCTTCCTGCACATGTGCCCAAACCACTGTAATCAGTTCTCTTTGACCTTCTTTTGAAATTGGCGATACTTGAGCTTTTACCCTGACATCCTCATTTCTTCATCTGCCTCACAGAGTGTATCCTACCACAAATCTTTGGCACTTCATCTCCATCACCTCTAGCTTCCTCACGTGCTCTGCCTTCACTGTTTTGGTTTCTGTATCATACAGTAGTACTGGTCACATCACTGTTTTGTACACCTTCCTGCTCAGCTTCTTTCGTACAATTATGTCACACTCTACCCCTGCCTCATGGTGCCAAATGAATGCATTCCCTCAGACTGTAGCTTTGACTTCCTCAATTAATCTTCTCCACTCCTCAACCACCCTTCCAAGTTACTTGAAGTTGTTAACCTGTTTCACTTTTTCCCTTTCAATCTCAGTTTTCAGCTTCTTTTGATTTCCTGCATTTGCTGCCAGGGCAACTGTCTTATCAGTAATTAGTTTCAACCTGAGTGCGCCTTCCTTTTTGTATTACATTCACTGCTGGTTAGGGGTCGCCACAGCAGATCACCTGTCCACTCATGATTGGCAGTGAAGTTTTATACTGTCGAAGGCACACACGCAAGCACTCTGCCTAGGGCCAATTTAGAGTATCCAATCCACCTACAGCATGTCTTTGGGATGTGGGAGGAAACCCACGTGACCACAGAGAGGATATGCAGACTCCACACAGAAGGCATCCCAGCCGAGGATCACACCGAAGAACTTCTTGCTGTGAGGTGGCAATGCTAACCACTGCACCACTGCGGCCGCCCTATGGAGACTCCCTCTACTCCCATAAAATAGCCAAAAACTGGAACAACCTTCCTCAACAGATAACTAAAAACCCCAACCTGTCCACATGTAAAACTACCCTGAAAGACTATTTAAATGATAACTGGCTATGCCCCTGTATTGCTCCTGACTAATTCTCTTCCTATTTTTTTCCCACTCATCTCTCACATGATAGTCCAAATAGTGCTCATCCCACATAGGGCTACCCCACTATCTGTCTTATCTTTATTAACTTTTGTTCTTTCAGATGTGACTCACCTTTGTAAACCTACATGGCAATGTACCTCATGTGCGTCACTTATTTCTGTCTTATATTAATTCTGGTCTTTCAGATGTGACTCACCTGGAAAGCTACATGACTTATGTACCTCACTTATATTTAAAAAAAAAAAGGGATATTCCTATATGCCTGAAACATGCATGTTTGCATTATATTTTGTTACTATATTTTTGTTATAATATTGTTAGCAATGTACTACTTATACTAAGTTTATGGCTTGTACCTTAAATAATTTGTTTCTTTTAGTTGTGGAGCTTTTCTCCCTGGGTCTCCACTGAAAACAGGTTTTCAACCCAGTCGGACACCACCAGGTTAACAAATGTAAATAAATAAATAATACTAGACTCAGGTTCACTACAGTTGTTAACATGGGGTTTTTCATATCTATAAGACTCACCATATTTTCACCAGTCCCATTGGTTGCCTTAGCACTTCACCCCCACTGGCAGAGTTAAATCCCAGTTCCAGTTATCACAATGGCTTTCTTTTGTGCTGCTTTTTATTTGCATTCTTTTACTTGAATCCATTTTAAATCTATTTCCCAAAAATAATCGTATATATATATATATATATATATATATATATATATATATACCTTTATTCCTCACTGTTATATTTGAGTGAGGATAGTTATACACAACTTTAGATATGTGTGTGCCTGCGTGTAAGAGTGGGTGAATTGAAAAATGTCCCTAAACATGATATACTCATTCTAGATTAAATGGTATAACACTATCTTCTACAAAGAAGACACATTTAAATGGTTTCTGATCTTTGGTCGATATCCAGTGTAAGATTGCCATAGCCTTACAATATCTTCTGGCTAGGAAGGATTATCTGTGCCACAATACCTGCTGCAAGAAATTATCACAACTAAAAAGGTTGAAGGCATCCTGGGAATATATGACAAGATAATAAATATGACTGCAGCTTTCCAAATGTAAATGGTGATTTCTAGTATTCTATGTAGACCTGCACTGAATTTTAAGCAACAAGCTTTAAAGATTAATGTGGTTATGAAATTTAAAGCTGAAGCAGAGGAGTGAACCTTCATTGATGTGTAGGATCCATCTTAATTGACAGAAGAAAAAGATCCAGGCAACAGATTTTTTTTTTAATTCATACATCAGAGACAGCAGGGAAAATGTCATTAAACCAGTGTTAGAATTTTGTTGTTTGTCTTCTTGTTTTCTTCAGTTAATTCATAAGGATGTCACTGCTTGAAAAACTGCAGAGCTAATCAGACATCTTAGGCATCTAATAATGGCAGAAGTCTGAGCAAAGAGCCACATAATCAAACAGATGCACAATGATAATTCAACAATGTTAGGCTACCTTCTGCAGGAGCAGGACTGCAGTGCAGCTTGTGAATGAGTGAATGATACAATAGTTGTTAGTGTCAATGAGCACACAGTCATCTATTGTTGCACCATACATCTGCATTTTCCACTCATCCAAAACAAAATAAGAAGCACAGTGGTCACCAAACTGACTGAACCATGTTCATCATATAAATGCGGAATAAATAGGGTAGACAGTTAAGCAAGAAAATGGAAAATAGCAAGTAGAAGTAAACACAAACGGTTAACTATAAGATATAAAAAGTGGAGGGAAGGAGTTTTTTAATTATTTATTTTTTGTAGAGAAAAACATTTTTGCAAGACTTTCAAAAAAGAGTATATAAGATAGAAGTGCAGGTAGCATGGGCAGACAGGCAAACATACAATCAGATGCAGTCAGACAAGAGCTATACACAAAAGAAAAGAAGGGCGGAAAGTGGGTGGACATATACATACAGAGGGCAGAGAAGTGGTGGTAGGGAGGGCTGGATAACAAAGACGGAATGGGGATATGATGGGGTCCTGCTATGTGTAGATGCCAGGCAAGTAACACCGCAATAAAACACTGTGTAGTTGCTATCCCAGTTGCCTGATGAGTGGTCCCTTCTGGTTACAAAACTTTACTAACCAATCTAAAATGTGCTTCCAAGGTAGACATCAACAGACCTGGGCTTTTACCTGCCTCTGCAACTGATGCCAAGAGACCAGGAATGACTGACTCACACTCATGTGTGTAAATGCTGATGGTTGTCAGCATAAGTATGGGCATCCTACAACATGCCATATACAGTCCACTGACTAACATGTTTTGCCCAATTCTGTGGAGGTACTGGTATGGTTACCTAACAAAACACCTGGAAAAGCACACTAGCAAGGAAAAAGTGCTACTGATGGGCATTTGCCCACACAGAAAACCTCTCCTGGCAAAGGTGCCACAAACAAACATTATCAAGACCAAGTCTAGTGGGGTCTGGTTCATAATATGAATGCGGTCAGTGGCCAGAACAAGTCTCTACAACAGGAGTAATGAAGAATTACTGATATGATATCCATGCGGTGGGAAAGGAATGGGACGTTGTGCTAGAAAGGTCCATCACCAGGGTTATATGACCAACACTGAAGTAGCTGAATGAGGTTGAGGAGTTTGTGGCTTAACTCACTAGAAAGGTGATCATCCCATCATACCTGGCAGTTGCTTGGATGTGGGAGCTGGGCCAGAACCAACCACCTTTTTGTCAGCAGGAAAAGCACCAGGTTAGTGCTGTCCATTACAGTACAATATAGCACACTGCCCTGTACCTTTGAGAGGAAGAACTGAGCAAGGCCTACCTGCATATATGTTTTTCCAGACACCCATGGTCTGCAACTGCAACCACCTGCCTGGCAAGGTATGTCTGTCAAAGTATGTTATAGTTTTATTCAGTGTATAGTACTATGTATGCCCTAATGGTTTATAGGGATATATGTGTCCATGTGAGGGGGGATACTGTGGTGTTGTATGTTTTTGCTTTCAGAGGTTCTACTGGTGGAAGGTCCAGTGGAATAGGTCAGCAGAGGGCTGACATTACCAGTCCATTTGTGGATGATGATGATGGTAACATGCAACTGACATAGTATGATGACATTGTAGTACTCTCTGGAACATTAAGGGGATGGATCACTCATATCGTCCATTACATAAACCTATGTAAGTACAGGCTAAATACACAGTCTCACTAGTATATAGCTGACATCTTCTAATCAGAGTCCCTCACTGGGCCCCATGTCCCCACTGCACACAGAATCCAAAATGCACACCACCTCTAATCTGGACAAAGCTGCTGTATGGGGCAAATATGTGGGGTTAAATGATAACTTATCATACTATCAATCTACGCATGTCAGGATAATTGCTGTTATGGCCACGACACTTGGCATTAACCAGTAGATGTGCAGTTCAGTGATACAAGCCATAATGACTACTACCCACAGCACTACAGAAATGGTGGGTGTGCATTTTGGATTTCAAGACAATATGTTCCAACTGCACTGTAACAAGGAGCACAGGGACAAACAGCACACAATGTTGCTCGGGTCAATGGTGGAAAATGCTGCTTACAAAGATGCCCCCATGAGACACATTCCAACTTCATTTGTGTGTGTCTTCACAGTCCATGTTTTATGTGGCCATTGTAGGGTCCAGATGTAAGTAGTTCAGTAACATACAATCCCAAATGGATTACACAAACTGCTGTTGAGGTGGCATCACTGTCACCACTGGGCACACAGCTTACTAACTAACTCCTGTTGTGGGTGTCATCAGGGTCTATGGAAATGGTGTTTCTCTGGCTGAACATCTGACCTACCTCATCAGGTAACACATGTATGCTCTCATAGTTCTAACCCTACCCTGTTGACTGTGGTTAAACAGCCTGGTAGACCCACTCATGGGCATCTACCAGATCATGAGCAGTGGTGCTAGCAGGATCAACAGACTGCATGCCCCATTATGGCGCATTTGCATGATCTCATAGTTCTACTCCTTAAATATTTATTTATTGACATTTGATTCCTGGGAAAGTCCAACTGGGTAGAAGACCATTTCAGCAGAGGCCTAAAGGGAAACGCTCCAAATTATTTTGAGAACAATAATTTTACAATCTTAAGAAATAAAACAAAAACATCTGTTGTTTAAATAATTCTAACAAATTAGTGATAATTTGAAAACATTGGTTAAGAATCAATACAAGTTATGTGACAAATATTTATAGAAATTTTAGACAGTTTGTAGTGAAATTAAAGGTAAGCTAATCAACACAAACAGAAATTGAAATATGAAGTGAGGGAAAAACAGGCTTATGGTATATTTAGGGAGAAAGTCGGGAAGAGAAATTGATAGAAGTAAGGAAGTAAGTGAAGAAGGGAGAGCAAGGAGGTATAAGCAATGAAAAGGTACTTGTTCATATTTAGGGATATAGTTTATCCTGGTTTTGAGCAAGAACAAAGCCAGATTTTAGATAGGAAGTCTTTGACAGTGGTTTTGAAAGATGGGAGGGAGGGTATTGACCTGATGGATACAGGTAAGGAGTTCTAGGCCTTAGCAACCTTATACAAGTACAGACAATGCCCAGCAGATTTGATTGGTTTCTAGACAGACAGGGGTTTTGTACACTGGATTGCAACAACTGAGCGGGAACATAGTTGTGTAGAATGTTTTTTACTGCTGGACAGGCAGATGAATGCTGGATAATTTTATAGGTGGTAAGAAGCTGTGGCATTTCTAACCAATTTAGTTTAGTGGGTTCTGAAAGGAGTATTTGCTGCAAATTTGGCAGCTTTGTTATAACATTGTTCAAGTTCTATTTTTTGTGAAACCTGAAGGTTAATAAGGATGGGAGCTCCATAAAGAAGAGTGGGGAGGAGATAAGTAGTGGCAAATATAGTTTCAGCTACATTGGTGAGAAAATTTTTGGCTCTTTAAAGCATCCCTAGTTTTTGATAATTTTTTCTTATGCAATTTTGCATGTACATGTCAAATGTAAGCTTATCATCCACCATTGCTATGAGAGGTGACTTCAATGACTGTATTATCAAGAGAGAGGACTTTAAATTTAGTTTTTTCATGAGAGAGGGATTTATGGAAAAAAAGTAGTAGTTTGATCATGTGTGTGTGTGTGTGTGTGTGTGTGTGTGTGTGTGTGTGTGTGTGTGTGTGTGTGTGTTCAACATGAGTTGTGAGTTACAAGGCCATGTTTCAGTGGCTGTTAAAGCTTCCTGAATAATTTTTTAGAGGTATGCCATGTCGTCAGATGTACAAATGAGACTGGAATCATCTGCGTATTGCATTAGGGTGGCCTGTTGTGTGGTTGTACAGACGGTGTTAGTTGAAATGTTAAAGAGGAGGGGACCAAGGATAAAGCCTTGTAGTACACCGTTGGTGACTGGGAGGTAAGGAAAGAGCATGGAGTGTCATTTTACTGAGTGCTACCTATTGGACAGGTAGCTGTTGAACCACAGAAGGGTGGGCTGAGAGAGACCTAGTGAGGACATTTGATGTAGAAGTTTGCTGTGAGAAAATGTGTCAAAGGCGTTAGACAAGTCTAAAAATAAGAAAGTGACTAGTTTGCTGTTAGCTCTAGCTTTATTGACAGCATCTATACAAGTTATAAAAGCAGTGGTAGTACTATGGGAAGGACAACAAACAACTACCAATAACCACACTGTGTACCTT
This sequence comes from Protopterus annectens, assembly GCF_019279795.1. Lineage (NCBI taxonomy): Eukaryota > Metazoa > Chordata > Ceratodontiformes > Protopteridae > Protopterus > Protopterus annectens. The sequence continues at coordinate 596,333,957 of NC_056731.1, read as the reverse complement.
GACCCCTTCACTGGAAGATATAATCCCTGACTGCCCATAACTTCTCAGAGTACATGGCTACCATGCTCACCCCCATGACCCTACCTCATAACATAATGTTGGACTCAGATGTTACTGTTTCCCCCCCACCTGTACAAATGATCGTACCTGCACCCTACTCACTCCCCAATCCTGTGTGGGTATTGTGATGCCTGAAGCTCAACATGGCAAGGTCACGTTCTATCATCCACAGTTTGAGCATGGCACTGCTTTCCTCATGTTATTGTCTGTGTCATGGCCCATAGCTGTGGACCAGATAATACTTCTGTGCCAGTTCTGCAAGTATTGTACCTGTCAATGCCTTGATTATTCTATTTCTGCTGAATGTTCCATCCCTGACACTACAGCCTTTCCTTCTGCTGCTGCTGTAATTGGAATGGTAGACCTTGCTAAGCTGTTAACCTGCTGCTCCCTCTGTTTTTGCAGTTCCATGCAGCAAGGTGTACCCAAGAGACATTTTGCTGCATATGGTTGGACTGTGTTGGGTTGCCCCTCTTGAGGTATCTAAACATTGGATGCATCTCTAGAGTAGTCTGTACATATGCTCCTGTATATATCATGTTTCTGCATGAGCTGCATTATGGGAGATTTCATGTATAGTGTGGAGGTTACATATGTGGGCCATTAACCATGCTCTATAGTATTTCCTGGCATCACCTGCAATATACAATCCACAGCATATTATATGTAGCCTGCTACCCAATTTCATAGTAACTGTGGCCATAGCACAGATCTATCTTTATGTGTTACATAGATATATCTAACATGTGTCTACACCTACCAAACAGATGACCCTGTGAGAAATCCCCCTCACAGGAACCTTTCGTACAGGTTGGATGTGTGCAGAATGAATTGTGACTTTCCTAGTTGGCACATTTACACATTATAAATAATGTTACCGGCATTACAGATGCCTTGAAAGTTTATGGAATGTTAACCCTTCGTGCTAATGTACTGCATGCCCATTAGAGCAGATGGGATCTGAATGGCAGCAGGGTGGTAAGCTATGGTGCCCAAGAATTCAGAAAAAGAGGTTGTTTTATAAAATGCCTACAAGGTGATGATTCTCTTTTCAGTTTTCCTGAGGAACCTGATGTGTTCCTCCAGAAGATTTAGCAAAATGTCACTATATAGGTGTAGGAATCATGAGGCTGTGATTTCCTTAATGTGTCTCTCACATGTCACCTAATGGTCCCTGTTTGCTAAGATGTCTAAGGCTGCACATAACTTAGTATCCACAGGAATGGGCATACTGCACATCCTACTCTGTCCACTCAGAACAGTCCACAGTTTGCTAGTTTCTCAGGTACTGGTTTGTCATGCATTGTCTGTACATCCTCTTTTGAAGTGGATTGCAGTAACATGCAGCACTTCAAGTGCTGGCAATGATGGCAGCTGTAAACAAATGCTGCTGTTGACTGTACTTGTAGCATCTTTCCCCTCATGTGCACCATGAAATGTACTTAAAATGGGTGTACACCATGGTGTAGCATGACTATTTTATACATTGCTGAATTACTCCTCTATTGTGGTTGTCATCATTTGCATAATCCACATTGCTCATTTGCATGGGGTTCCTATTTCCATGGCATTATGCAGTTATTAACATGCATTGCATGCTATGCATTTTTGTCCTTTGCATGATCATGCTATCTATCATCTTAGACTTGCTCCTGACCTTAGCATTGCCACCACCCATGCTAATTTGATCTGCACAATGAGCTATGCATCAATGAATAGCAGCCTACATGTAGAAGGTTGTGGTTCTGGGGGTTTTGTCTGTTGTTAATTATTGCAATGAGCAAATAGATCAGGACTAGGTAGTTGGTCTCCTATGCAAAGGCACAGCAACGGTTATCCCACTCCACAAAGGAGGTGCCACCATGGACTCCGGAAACTACCACCCCATTAGCCTGATGAGCCTGGTCTGCAAAGCCATGGAATGTATCATCTTGACGCTTATAAACAAAGACACAGGTAACCTCCAAACCCTGGACCCCACTCAGTTTGGGTTTGTAAAAGGTAGATCATGTCTACTAAACCTGACTAATGTCTTTGAAGCAGTCACTAGAGCTGTAGACAAGGGCAAGATAGTGCACACAGCCTATCTTGACCGCGCCTAGGCTTTCGATACCATCCCCCACTCTGGAATTATAGATAAACTCACTAAACTGAGCATAAATCCCTATGTCACAAGATGGGTGGCCAATTGGATGACTGACAGAACCCACACAGTAAAAGTAGCCGACTCCAAGTCCGACTTCAGACCAATGATGAGTGGAGTAACACAGGATTTGGTCCTGGGTCCTCTCCTGTTCGGCATCTACTTCTCTGAAGTGCAGACCAACACAGAAGGTCTTTGGCTAATAAAGTTTGCAGATGACTGCAAACTGGAAGCCATAATGGCATCACCTAATGATGTAGACATTCTACAAAAGGGCCTCACAGAGATAGATGCCTGGTGTCAAAGTCATGGCCTCAAGCTCAATGCCAAGAAGTGCATTGTCATCCCCTTTGGGAAAAACTCGGTACCCATGAACTACCACATAGGCGGTAGCTCACTAAACACTGAAAGTATGATAAGAGACTTCAGGACACAGGTGGACAGTAGTCTCTGCTTTGATAACCACATCGCCACAGTAGTCAGGAAATCCTTCTACATGGCACAGCTCATCACAAAACGGTTTTCCTCTAGAAAAAAGAAGGTCATTGTTCCTCTCTACTCATCCCTCATCAGACCCATTATAGAATACAATGCCCTGTTTAGCATGTATCTCACAAGACACCTACAACAATTGGAAAGGCCACAGAATACCTCATTAAGAGGATTACTGGCCTCAAACAGATGTCATACGCAGACCGTCTCAAAAACACTCTGTTGCATATCGCCTACTCAGAGGGAATCTCTGCCTAACATATAAATCTATGTCAAACCCAGAGCTGTTGGACATGCTACACTTAAAGAAATCACAATCTCTCTGAACCACAAGCTCTAGGGACCTAAATCTTGTCACCACTATAAAAAGAATATGCTGGAGGGATAGATTCCTGTCCCAGAGACTTCCCATACTCTGGAATAAGCTACCCATTCATGTCAAGCAAAGCTCCTCATTGGCCCTCTTTAAGAAAAACCTTGATGACTGGATGGGAAATAGAAAATTCACCCTGGGGATCACTTCTGTGGCTCTGCTCAACAGGGGCACAGGAAAATAATTTTCTTGGGTGGCAAAAGCCAGGGAACCTTTTTGGCTAGGCTTATATAGGCCCCAGTGCCATTAGCCTAGTACCTACCTATGAACCTATGAACCATAAGTGGCTTGCTTAGATGAACCTGCTAACTAGTTTGTTAATTGAATTCCAAAAGTTTTGTGTTGTTGAAAAGTCTTGTCTTCTTTTCCTCCAGATGATAAGCTTTATCCTTGTTTATACTATTATTTATATTCATTTCTGGAAGTAGGGAAATTAAACCAGTTGTTTTGGGGTTAATTACCTTCAGGGTATAGTAGGGAGTTTTGCAGTGATTTCACTTATGATCTCTTGAGATAACCAAACTGTAACTAACAGTTGGGCAGTATATGTTTTCAAGAGACAAGGTTGGTTGAATGAAGCAGCAGCCCAGGCACTAGTTGTTTTTAGCAGCACATTCTCATTGTCTGCTGATGAAGGGGGTGGGGTGGGGTGGTACCAGACTCAGGAAGGTGAAATGATGTTGTTGATGCTGTAAGAATGACAAACACATTAAAATGAAGTTAGTGTGCTATAATAGTGAATTGGTAATTTGTTTTAAATTTTATTTTAAACATTGATTTTTTTCTTCCAGTAGTACCTTATGGTGCATCCTTGTGGAATTTAGGCCAATATCTTACCATTGTGGACTAATTTCTAGTATTCGGTGACCAGGCCAGATAAACCAACAGTTGTCTCCACGTACATGCTAGATGGTTGTTCAATAAGTCAGAATTCATAAATGAAGTATGTTTTTATTTCTTTTTGCTTTTCAAAAGGACGGTCTTTCTATTATGTTATAGTAAAATAGGAAAATACTACATTCTTCATATAGTAGACAGAGATTATCCTGTAAACAAATTCCACTTAAAATGCTGATGTTTCACAAATGAAAGAGTGGTTTCTGTTGCATCTGGCATCTAATTAAAATGGTTTACATATAGTTTGAAATGGGACTAAGATGCCACTGAACTATGGGAAAGAAGTAGTTTTGTTAAATGTGAACATATCAGGCTAGACCTAGCTGTATCCCTTAGGTAACAGTGTTCTAAAGGATGTAAGCTAGTATGTATACAACTTGTAAAGGATGTAATTATGTACACAACTATGCAGCTTGGGGAGACTGAACTCACTGAAGACATGCTTCCGGCCAAATATACTGTTTCAAGATAGCATCACTGTTCATAGCAGAGAACTGCAGGAACATGCACATTTCTGTTGGAGCCCCTTGTGGGCTGCATGCTACTGTAACAAATACTTTTGATAATGCCTTGCCTATACCCCTTGCTCCTAACACCCAGTTTATATTAACTGTAGCTGAAAATGTTGCAAAATAAGAATTAAAATATGATTTCATAGGTTCATAGATTCATATTAGGCTGTTGATCAAATAGAGCATTTGTAGATTAGCCTCACAATTTGTGCAAGGAAGATAAACAAAGATTATATGAAGTTAGCAAATCTAACTGACAATACATAGCAGGAGTAGATCATGTTAAAAGGCACAAAATCTTTGTTCCCACTGTGGAATGCAGGATTTCAAAGAATGCCACTCTAAGTACACTTGTACCTCATTGCAAACCTGCATTATCCATTGACAGTCTATTACCAAATAATCACGTGTGAGAGCAGACACATACATTGGCATCTTACCAACTGCTTCTTTTGTCATAATGTATACTTTTTGTGTTATATTTCATATGGTATGGTTCTGCCACATCCATTTAGAGGTATGAATGGGAGAGTTTGTGATGGACTCATCACTCCCTTATGAAGTATTAAACAAAATTCATACTTTGAAAAATGATTCACTTCAACATAATAGTATGCATGCAATCCCACGGTAGTCAAATGTTCTGATGTCACAGACAAATAAGCATCCTAAGCAATGCTGTAATGTGAAAAGGAGGCAGAAAGTTGTAATAATTACAAACAATATAGTTTTTCCTTTTTTTTCATTTCTGCAAGACTTTTGGGTTTCAAATACCATGATCGGGATGGAGCCCATTCCTAAGTCAAACTAAGTTCATGAAATTAGTATTGTTTCAGTCTTTGATGTTAGCTAAAAGTGCTCTTTGCAGCACCCTCAATGTGCCCAGAACAGACTCCTTCTGCAATTCATATGGAGTTACATGTAAAGGTAACATATCTAAATATGACTATAAATTATTTTTTATGAGACCCATTGCTCCTACTACTGTTGGAACTGTCTGGGTACCCTTCTTTCCCACTGATCTCAATTCTGTCTTCAGATCCTGGTATTTTTTTGTGTGTGTCTCTCTCTCTCTTTCCCTCTCTCTCTGTAAATAAGACACTGTAATCACTTGGTGCAACAATTTCAATGACCGATGTTACTTTTGTCTTCTTTTCCTGGGCTACTATATCTGGTTTTCTTGCATCTATTTTTTGAACTATTGGTAAAGGGTGATTCCATGGGATATAACTTAATCATTTTCTATAAGGCTTTGTGGGTTATGTTTCCAATGTTTCTCAACTCCTTCAATATTACAGCGTTTGCACAATCCCCAGTGCAACAGTCTTGCCACATTTTTATGCCTTTCAGTAAATAGCTCTTCTGCCATTAGTGTATCACAACCAGCAAGAAGTTGTGTGACTGTTTCCAATTCTGTTTTACAGAAACTGCATTTATCTGTTTCTCTGGCATGTTCAATGGACTTTGTAAACCAGTGTGTACATAGTCCACTATCCTGTGCTGCCAATATTAACCTTTGGTCTTTTGGATTAAATTCAACTCTCCTTAACCAGTCCTGCATTAGATCCTGATCGACTTCTGTACTTGCAACTATGTTTATGAATTTTCCACATTTCTTGCCTTTTCATATGATCCTTCGCCTTATATTCTTTCTTTTGTTTTTTGGCAGATTCAGTTGTTGCCTGATTTTTATCTACTTCTGGTTTGATTTCTTTTCCCTTTTGACACTGATATGCTTCTGTTAAACTAAGCATGGAAGTCATCTTAGACTTGTTCTCCTCATGTTTTAAAACTTTCTTTATCTTTGGAACTTGTAAGGTCGGCAGATATGTATGCAGTCCTATGCTTGCAGATCTATACATATAATTAATTTCGAGGAGGCCGATACCTCCTTCAGAATGAGGAATATATAATCTTGGTAAACACTGATTTTTATAAATTGTTTGATAAGCTTGAAGCATATTTTTGTTTTCCTGTTCAATTAATCCAATACCTTTTAGGGCCAGTCAATCACCCCAAAACTATAAGTTAGAGCAGGACTTTGTTCCTAGATGTCAGAGATGTTTTCAGTATTAATTTTAATCTTCCAAAATATTCCTCAGTAAGTTTTATTCTTATTTGCTTGCTAGGCTTGCTGCCTATCTTTGTTCTTTGTGTGTGTGTGTGTGTGTGTGTGTGTGTGTGTGTGTGTGTGTGTGTGTGTGTATGTGTGTGTGTGTGTGTGTGTGTGTGTGCGTATGTGTGTGTGTGTGTGTGTGTGTGTGTGTGTGTGTGTGTGTGTGTGTGTGCGTGTGTGTGCGTGTGTGCATATGTGTGTGCGTGTGTGTGCGTGTGTGTGCGTGTTTGTGTGTGTTTGTGTGTATGTGTGTATGTTTGTAACTGTTGAGGGAAGTCTGTCCTTGTCTGCAGTGTGCTGGGCCTGCACTATTTGCTATTGCAAGCTGGTTGGATGCACTGTTCACTTCTGCAACTCATTGTTATGTACATTTCCTAATAAAGACATGTTGCCCTTGTGGGAAGGAGGGAATGTGCATGACTACCAATCAAAAAAAGATGCAGCAGCTTAACTCAACATGTTGGTTTACTACAAGATGTTCTGTTGTATTGATGTCCATGAATCTCAACCATGGGGTCAAATGTAAATATAAGGTAACATCATCTCACTTATTGAAAGCTATAGCTGTCAGGGTCAGATGGAGTCTCTTGGTTTTAATACTATTTGTATTTACTACTCAGGTTTCACAATCACTTGGAATAGCTGAGGAATATTACTAAACAGCCTTGCATCCTAATTTACCACAAAACTGCATTTCAGCTCTGTAGAGTAGCCATATACTTGGATAAATACCCATGTTCTTGATCTAGGGCACAATTATCAACCATCAGTTGCAATTCCTACGTCTGCAGGTAAGACTGAATGGTTTACATCAACAAGTCACATGGGGGCGGAGCCTGAATGGCTAACTGAAGGCAGCAGATTTTTAGAACTAGTAAACTATAAACCATAAACTAGTATAGACTACAGAAATTAAAATAATTTTTGTTCCTAATAAAAAACATCCAGTATAGATAGATGAAAGTCTGAAATACAAATTTACAAACTTTGGCAGATATTTGTAAGATTTAAGATTTTTCCTGTCAAAGTATATTGGAGACTATTATAACTGACAGAAATGAGCAACTCGAAGAACTCACTCTGACCTAGTACTAAAAACGGAACTACAACTTGTGACCACTACAGCACAAGAACTGTCATTGAAAATGGGTGGCTTTAAAGAAAATCTGCAGAATCTGAAGGAGAATTGTCAAAAACAAACAGGTGTATTTAAAGAAATGCTTCAACAACATCAGTCTAAAATAACAAACATAGAGATTTCTTTAAGTGATACTGAGGGCAAACTCAAGGAAAAAGAAACTCAGTGACATCCTCCTCAAACAAAATACCCGGCTTCTCAATAAAGTGGATGACTTAGAAAACAGGGAGCGAAGGACAAGCATCAGGACCTTTGGTTTACCAGAGAAGACTGAAGGGGGAGACATAATTTCTATTTTAAACACATGGATTCCAGAAATATTAGATCTTAAAGAGGGTTTCTCATTTGGCAATGAAAGGGCTCACAGAGCCTTGGGAAATCCAACTTCATCACCTTCAGCTGTGTCTTCTACATTACCAAGGTCAATTGTAATAAAGTTTTTATCTTTTATGGACAAGGAACTAGTACTTAAAACTGTGTGGAGGAAAAGCCCTTTAAAATACAATCAAAATTTAATAAGGTTTGATAATGACTATTCTGCAAAAGTTAGATCAAATAGAGGTTAAGACTATTACATAGCAGATTAGCACATATGCACTTGACAATAAGAAATTTAATTCTGTCTTTCTTTCTGGATAAACTAGACACATGGTATAATATAACGATAACCAATGGCTGGGTGTAGGTAATGATGGATTTACCCATGGTTGGTGTGGTTTGGCCATGAGGCAGAAGCTCAAGTAACCAAACAAAGCCAACCATGGGTAAATCCAGCATTACCCACACCCAGCCATGGGTTATTGCCATTATACGATGACATTATTTAAGAAAGAAATTACTTGTCTTAAATTATATCTCTGTATAATTGTGCAGTGGTGTTCTGCATTGTTTCTGGATTCTGTCTTTGATGATGTACTGTGCATGGGTATGGGACTTACGTTCCCATTCTTACACAGTACATCTGTGCTTTAGAAAGCAAGCAATGGAGAATGGAAGATCTCCATTGCTATTTCTTTTAAAGAAAAAAAAAAAGTAACCTCCAGACAGGCATGAGAAAGACAGGGGAAAATACAAGGAAAGTCAGGTATGTTTCTTTAGTTTTGCAGAATGTACCTGGTTTTCCTTGTGTTTTCTCTGCTCTTGTATGTACCTCTCAACCATTTTTTTCAAGAAATGTCAACAACAAGAATAACCGCACTGACCACCACGTTGCTGAACATATAACGAGGAAACAAACTGGACAAAAAGCAAAAACAACAAACAATAAGATGATCAAGATCTGATGAAGAGATGTTTCCTGAAAGCGTTTATCCATTTTTTATCTGAAATCATTCGCTTTTGTTGTTTTATTAAAGTTCTTGCTCTTTGTCCAGTTTGTTTCCTCATTATATGTTCAACAGCGTGGTGGTCAGTGTGGTTATTCTTGTTGTTGTCTTTTCCTTGTACTATGCAGGACCTTTGATTTTCTTCATTCTGGTCTTTACTTGGATTTCAAGAAGTGTGGACAAAGCATAAATAAAGGAGGGGACCAATTTTAAGTGCTGCTCTTATAAACTTAGAAATCCACAAAAATAATTCAGCATTGTCTGAAGGAAATTAAGTCTGAAACTGAAATGCATGTCATTATTTAGTGACTTCATTCCTCAGTGATTTGATGGCAAAACACAAATTTTATGAGGAACAAAGTCACTAAATAATGACATGCCTTTCAGTTTCAGACTTTCTTTCCTTCAGACTAATGCCTGTCTAACATATACCAATCGAAAAAAAAAAGTCTGGCCAGTCAATGTTACTTAAGCGGCTAGACTTTTTTCTAATGGTATATGCTCGAGTTACAACTGGCATGCTGGTTGGGCTGTCCAGTCAGCATGTTCATTTTTGAATATTAATGGACAGTCATTGTATAATAGATATTAATACGATTTGCTAATTTGTTTCTGGTAAAATCAGTGTATGCTGGTACAAAAAAAGTCAAGCAGTGCTCAGACTAACAGTGAGTTTAATTGCAAGTTTTGGTATATCAAGCCCAACAAAATCATAATGTGAGACTGCATTTAGAAGTCACTAGCTGTATGCAGTTGGATGGATTTACTACACTGCAGAACACTGGTTATTCAGCATCTGAAATCACTAGGTTCTCCTGCTGACTCTTGTACTGGCAGAAATAGGGGCAGAGCCAGGAAACCTCACTACTGCTGCTACAGGATGGTGTTCTGAAACCTAATTCTCACATTGACCCAAACAGAGGGATGGCTTCAGCTGACTTAGATATTCAGTGATAAGTCCATTAAATGCAGAAGTTACACTTATTGGTTTAAACTTTGATGCATTAATGCAGAGGTGAAAGCTTACTGGGCAAGTTTAATATTCAAGGCATGTCGAGACCTCAGTGAACAATTGTAAATACACTGGTACATGGACAACAATATACAATGCAGTGCACAAAGTAACAGTGTCTGCATTTGAGCACATAGGTGGTATTGTATTCCCCATTCAGTCACCTGGGTGACTATTGTGTGTGGCCAGTGCTGTGCATGTGTTCCTTAGTGCATGACATGGGTGGTGTCTGGGATGTGCACACCTCCCACATGCATGTATAGTGACATGTGGAACTGTACCTGGGGTGTCTGGCCCATGTTGTGAACACAGATTATCATCAGATGTGCCAGTCTTGTCCACCTGTGGTGGGAACTGGTAATGGGCAGCAGATTTACCCTGCACCTACATTGATAGCATGCTAATTGGCATTCCCTGGTATCAGCGGCATCTGTCAAGACAGGGTATGTTGTCAGGCATGGTATGTCCTTTGTGGGTCACATGTGATGGCACCACAGGTGTTTTAGGTGTCCATTGGGGAACATGGAGAGGTGCACTGTCTGCATGTACGTGCATATTGGACAGATGGCGAGGGTGCCATGTACTCTGTAGCCCACAGCTATCACCCCATAGTTACTATCAGTGGCCAATATGCAGTGTACTACCCGCATATTGGCTGTTGCCTAGGCATGTGTGTGTGTATGAGACGTGGGTTGAGAGTGTGCTCTGGGTAATACTGGGGTTGCTAACTGTGATTGCCTGGCCTTGATGTCACATGTATGGGTATGGCTTTGCACCCCAGCCTCTCAGCTATTTCACATCTGTTATCCCTCTATGGTGGACATTGTGATATATAGTAGGGCCACCATATAAGAAATATGCAAAACCCGCGCCACATTGGCCACAGGTGTCACACACTCACAACCACCTCCACACATGATACGTGTTACAAACACACACACACACACACACACACACACACACACACACACACACACACACACACACACACACACACAACTGTCATGTCTGGGAGTAGAACCCCTACCTAGTAGTATTATTACATTACAGCACTATGCAGTTATAGTACGTGCCATGGAGATTACTGGAGTACTCCTTCCCCAAAGGTGTATATCACATTGGATGACATCATCAGGATTGCCAATGTAGGACAATCGAATTGTAGTGAGTGTGACTAGCCTAAAATGCATTGCTCCCTACACATTGACACACACACACACACACACACACACACACACAAAACATCCACAACTGACATGTGTGGGTATAGAACCCCTAACAATGGTCTATATCACACTAAAGCATGGAGTTGTTGTAGGATGCACCATGGGGATTACTAGGGAACTCTTTCCCCAAAGGTGTATTTCACAATGAATGACATCAGCAGGATTGGCAAAGTAGGCCATTTGAAATGTAGTGTGTTACTAGCCTATAATGCATTGCTCCATACACAGACATTGAAACACACACAAAACATCCAGAACTGCCATATATGGGGATGGAACCCTACCACAGTTCTACATCACACTACAGCAATATGCAGTTACAGGACATGCTACAGAGATTACTGGGCTACAACCTTCCCAGAGGTGTATTTCTAGGTGGGTGACATCAGCAGCCTTGCCAAAGTTGAGTATTTGAATTGTAAGGCATGTGAGTACCCTAAAAAGCATTGCTCTCTACACAGTCAGACATGCACACACACACACACACACACACACACACACACACACACACACACGCACACACAGTTGCCAAGTCGGGAGTTAGAACTCCTACCTAACTACTTTATGACACTACAGCAGTACACAGTTACAGGACGTGCTACAGAGCTTACTGGGCTTCCCAGAGGTGTATTTATAGGTGGGTGACATCAGCAGCCTTACCAAAGTTGAGTATATGAATTGTAAGGAGTGTGAGTACCCTAAAAAGCATTGTTCTCTACACAGTCAGAGACAGATAGACATGCGCACAAATGCACATACAGACTCACACACACACACACACACACACACACACACACACACACACACACACACACACACACACACACACACACACACACACACACAGTTGCCATGTCTGGGGTTAGAAAACCTACCTAACTACTTTATCACACTACAGCAGTACACAGTTACAGGACACACTACGGAGATTACTGGGCTACAGCCCCCAGAGATGTATTTCTAGGTGGGTGACATCAGCAGCCTTGCCAAAGTTGAGTATATGAATTGTAAGGACTGTGAGTACCCTAAAAAGCATTGCTCACTACACAGTCAGAGACAGACAGACATGCACAGAAACCCACACAGACTCACACTCACAGTTGCCAAGTCTGGGTTAGAACTCCTACCTAACTAGTTTATCACACTACAGCAGTACTTAGTTATGGAATGTGCCATGGAGATTACTGGGCTACAACTCTCCCAAAGGTGTATTTCACATTGGATGACCTCAGCAGGCTTGTAACAGTAGGGCTATGGTGAGGCCGGTGTGTTCATGGGCCATAATCCATTCATCTACGGGTTGACATGCCACATGCAGGCACACACGGGGTCATATGTCACAGGTACGTGTATACAGCTGCTAGATGACTACTTCCTTGTACAGTCATGTTGCACAGCTGGCACGTGCACCACATAGTCTGTAATGCTGACAGACACTGGTGGCTAGTATCTGCAGTAAGTGACATCTGCACCTCATGTGTTTGGGGCCCTTTGGTTGTGTGCTGGGTGGGACAGACCTGGATGTCTCCTCGTCACAGTCACCCTCTTCCACACATCTATGCATGTCTACCTTTGGCTTATTATAGTGTGTTGTCCTGACATATCTGTCTGTATTCCACTATCCACTATGTGTGCAAGGCATGAGTGGTGCATACTGATGAGTGTCTGCACTAACAACTGTAACCAGCAGATATGTCTGGTCCACTGGTGTTTGCAGTCATGTCCATCATGTGTTTAAGTGTGTGAGCATGCCCAGTATGACCTTTCAGTATGCTGTTGACTGACATTGCCTTCATTTCTTCAAGTGTGTGAGCATGCCCAGTATGGCCATCTATACTGAATATGTGGATCATGTCCAGGTAGTTTGTGCTGCAGTGCTGACCTTTATGTTGTACACTGACAGGTAGCATGCTGTCTCTGCAGGATATCCATCGATCATTTGGCTTTGACTGTTACTACATTTCTGCATAGCGGGGGGGGGGGCACACCTGACTGTTACTACATTTCTACACAGGAGTGGGGTGGGACACACCTGACTGTTATTACATTACTATGTAGGATGGGGGGGGGGCACACATGACACTTGTACACATTTGCTTTGACTGCACTGGTAGTCCATTTCATTCTGTATTGCTAACTATCATGCTTACTAGAGGCATAACAATGTACTACAGATCGTGGCTTTGATTGCCCTACATATTATTGTCTGACTTCCTACCCTTCAGAACTAACATCCCACTGCCTGCCCTGCTGTGGTCTGTCTGTGCAGGCCTAGGGGGGGGGTTAACCATAGCCATCATTCTGGAGCCATGGCACAGGCTCTGTTTGGGTTTGTCTACACCTGTCCTGCTAGCTGCGACTGTTGTTGGGCATGTGTACCATCCTGACTGGCATGTGTGGATCATATGGACACACATGTCACTCAGCACATTTCCTGCAGTGAGTTTTGTCACCCTGTGTAGTACTGGCTACTATGGTGACTCCAGTATGTGTTACAGATGTCAGGGTACCACTATGGGTGTCTACTGTCTGCTGCCATAACATTCAGCCACCCAATTCCCTTGCATGCTCACATCCATACCATAGCTATAGGTAAAAACACATTCTACTCCATTTGGCAATTGGTAGGTTGATTGACTTACCTTGAGGGTGTGCCAGACTTGCAGATGGTGCTGGAGGTCTACCTATGTTGGATACATACAGTACACTCCTTATACATGGTTGAGCATAGGTAGTGTCATGTTTGGCATCCCTTTTACTGTATGTGCGAGTTAGAGAGGGTTGTTATTCCCTGGGTCCCTACTGTGTCAGGGCATGTGCTATGCATTGCCTCTTTGCCAAGGCCAGGGCATACTGGGCATGCCTCCTTCTGCCAACTGGGGCAGGTTCAGGTTGTTCCTCCTCTGGGTCACTCTGTGCCTGTGCAGGCCTTGGCATTGGTGGGGGGGGGGCTGTGTGGCCCTGCTCCATGCTGTTCCTGCTGCAGCTGTTTCCGCAGGATCATATTGTGTAGCATAGCACATACCATAACAATTTGGGTACATGTAGCTGGTGAATACTGCAAGGCTTCAGTGGATGTGTCCAGACACCGGAACCATGACCTGAGCATCCCAAACTCATGCTCTATTATATGTCTAGCCTGTGCGTGTGCCTCATTATGGCGTTGTTGTTCAGGTGTGTGTGCATTTCTGATGGGTCAGCCATGGCTCCAGTGTGTACCCAGCATCCCGTACTAGGTGACCGTAGGGGATGTCCCCATTGGCAAATCTCTGGTACAGCTGCATCAGATGCCATATGTAGGAATTGTCATAGCTTCCAGGGCAGCCAGCACACACATTTGTTATAATGCCCTGGGCATCACATATGACCTGGCAGTTGATGGAAGGGATGCCCCTGCAGTTGATGTAGGCCCTACCCTGCTCACCAGGTGGTGCTTTGATGCATATGTGCATGCAGTCTATAGCACCCACTACCCCAGGGTAGTCTGTTATTTGGTAGAAGAGACGCATATTGTTGGTCAACACCTCATGGGTGTTAAGGAAATATATGTGCTCACTGGCATGTGCTGACATAGCATCCAGGAACTGGTGGAATACTCTGGCTGCTGATGCTTGTGAGATCCCCATGATATCCCCAGTTGTGCTTTGGGAGGTACCTGTGGCTAGTATACCTAGGTCTACACATACCTTGGTATCCACTGGGATGGGTTTCCCTCGGTCAGTTTGGTGTGTCAGGTGTGGCCAGCACAGCTCAACTATTTGCTGTAGGAGGTCTCTGTCCACCCTATAGCGCTCCACTATGTCAAGCTCATGTAGCCCCTGGTAGGTTACCCTGGGTCTGTACACTCTTCTCCGTCTCCTCGCTGTGGGTTGTTTGGCAGCATTCACATCCTCACCACCCTCAGCCTCTTGCACATGTTGTTGTATGTTGCCTGCTGCAGCCCTTCTCATTTTGTAGGTTTGTTTGTTAAAATTTCCCCACTTGTATACACTGGTGGTGTAGAGTATGGGAAAAAACAGTGGGAAAGGTGTTTGCTTAGTTTATAGTAGTGTTCTGGTCTGCTGTCTGTGTAATTGGCTGATTCTGATACATTTCACCTGACAACTAAGCTAGTTCTTCTTGATTACCTTCCTACTACTGTTTTCCCTTCCCATTGCCTTCCTGTTTAAGCCCAGGGGCGCGCCTCACAAACAGAGTGCACAAATGTGCACACTACTGCTATTTCCTGGTTTAACTTTTTTTTCTTCCTGTGAAACCCGGTGCACAATTCGCATACCTGATTATACTTTGTAAAGAGTACTAGGCAGGTTTAGATACCCCCCCCAGCTTAGCTGTGCTAAACTAGGAGCAAACCCAAGCCACAGGGCTCCAATCCTCTTACAGTATTCCTGACACCCTCCCATGATGTCACCTACCTCTTAGGCTTGCACCCAGCTATTCATACTCTTACACTGTTGGGACCTGACTTACATGCTGGTGAAAACAGGAATTCACTATCCTTCCCCTCATTTGCATAGGATTGCCTGCTAATGCATAGTTACATGTCTCACACTGAGCCTCCCCACTTAGCAACCACTACTCACTAGCCAGGTTGTCTTCTGCCTGCCATTGACTTGCATGGCAGAATACTGATTTTAGTTAGCATGCTTATTTTAGGTTTATTTTGTTATTTCCCCCCAGATCCCATTTGCGCACCGCTGCCCTATACTTAAATAGCCGGGATTGGCAAAAAAACCATAAAAGTTGATTTTTTTCATTTTTTGTATTGTTTGCAATGCCAATGGCCTTATACTTGGTCATTAGCATACTTCCTCAATGATATGCAGCCTTTACTTGGAGCAGTCATGTCTCCATTTTGGATTTTGCAGAAATGTACTCGGTTACTAACCGAGTACATTTCTGCAGATTACGCTAGTCCTGCACGGACTGATTCCAGCTTCCTGGATAGCAGATTTACCTAATTTGCATGGTTTTCATCTGCAAATAGGATAATTTGCATACAGGAGCTGAGAACGTGCAGGACTAGTGCAAGAGCACACATGCATGTCAAACGAGCACGTTAGTGGATTGCTCGGCTGCCATATTGCCAACATTACCTCTTACACTAATCATGCACACCGTGGAGGGCTTGCTGAATCCGGGGGTTAAACTATACACCTTATATTTACATTTACACTGTACGCCTTATACTTACACTGTACACCTTACACTTACACTGTACACCTCATACTTACATTTACACTGTACACCTTATACTTACACTTACACTGTACACCTTATACTTACATTGTACATCGTATACTTACACTGTGCACCTTATACATATACTTACACTGTACACCTTATACTTACACTGTACACCTTATACTTACACTTACACTGTACACCTTATACTTACACTGTACACCTTAGACTTACACTGTACACCTCATACTTACATTTACACTGTACACCTTATTCTTACACTGTACACCTTATACTTACCCTTACACTGCACGCCTTATACTTACACTGTGCACCTTATACATATACTTACACTGTACACCTTATACTTACACTGTACATCTTATACTTACACTTACACTGTACACCTTACACTTACACTGTACACATACTTAAACTGTACAGCTTACACTTACACTGTACACCTTATACTTACATTGTACACCTTATACTTACACTTACACTGTACACCTTATACTTACACTGTACGCCTTAGACTTACACTGTACACCTTATACTTACACTGTACACCTTATACTTACATTTACACTGTACACCTTACACTTACACTGTACACCTTATACTTACACTGTACACCTTACACTTACACTTTACACCTTATACTTACATTTACACTGTACACCTTATACTTACACTCACACTGTACACCTTACACTTACAATGTACACCTTATACTTACATTTACACTGAACACCTTACACTTTCACTGTACACCTTACACCTTATACTTACACTGTACACCTTACACTTACACTGTACACCTTATAGTGGTGCAGCGGTAGCGTTGTCGCCTCACAGCAAGAGGTTCTCTGGTTCGATTCTCGGCTGGGGTGCGTTCTGTGTGGAGTCTGCATGACCTCCCTGCATTTGTGTGGGTTTCGTCTGGGTTCTCCGGTTCCTCCCACATTACAAAGACATGCATCTGGAGCCTTTCTCACCGGGCCTTCACTGAAAATTGACTTTGTTCCAAGTCGGATTTTCCCAGTTAACAAATGTTAAATAAAATAAAATAAATACACTATACACCTTATACTTACATTTACACTGTACACCTTATACTTACATTTACACTGTACACCTTATACTAACACTATACATCTTTATACTTACACTTACACTGTACACCTTATGCTTACATTGTGCATCTTATACTTACATTTACACTGTACACCTTATACTTACACTGTACAGCTTACACTTACACTGTACACCTTATACTTACATTGTACATCTTATACTTACACTGTGCACTTTACACTTACACTGTACACCTTATACTTACATTGTACATCTTATACTTACACTGTACACCTTATACTTACATTGTACATCTTATACTTACACTTACACTGTACACTTTATACTTACACTGTACATCTTATACTTACATTTACACTGTACACCTTATACTTACACTGTACACCTTAGACTTACACTGTACACCTTATACTTACATTGTACATCTTATATTTACCCTTACACTTATACTGTACACCTTATACTTACATTGTACATCTTATACTTACATTGTACATCTTATACTTACACTTATACTGTACACCTTACACTTACACTGTACACCTTATACTTACACTTACACTGTACACCTTATACTTACATTGTACATCTTATACTTGCATTTACACTGTACACCTTACACTTACACTGAACACCTTATACTTACATTGTACATCTTATACTTACACTTACACTGTACACCTTATACTTACACTTACACTGTACACCTTATACTTACATTGTACATCTTATACTTGCATTTACACTGTACACCTTACACTTACACTGAACACCTTATACTTACATTGTACATCTTATACTTACACTTACACTGTACACCTTATACTTACACTTACACTGTACACCTTATACTTACATTGTACATCTTATACTTACATTTACACTGTACACCTTACACTTACACTGAACACCTTATACTTACATTGTACATCTTATACTTACACTTACACTGTACACCTTATACTTACATTGTACATCTTATACTTACATTTACACTGTACACCTTACACTTACACTGAACACCTTATACTTACATTGTACATCTTATACTTACACTTACACTGTACACCTTATACTTACACTTACACTGTACACCTTATACTTACATTGTACATCTTATACTTACATTTACACTGTACACCTTACATTTATACTGTAAACCTTATACTTACACTGTACACCTTACACTTACACTGTACACTTTATACTTACACTGTACACCTTATACTTACACTTATAGTGTACACCTTATGGGATGTTGCATTTTATTTATATTAACTATGCAAATAGCAATAATATTCAAATTTCTATAAATATCTTAAGTAGCAGGTGCTCATAAAGCAACTACTTATTATTATATGAAATGTCATGTCTATCTAACAAAAATGCTGCTGATACTATGTGTTTAGGTTGTCTAGCTTCCAAGCTCTGAAAAGCTGGTTGTGAATATATAGATCAAAGTTTGGATATTTTGCATTAGATTATACTAGTACTTTAATATAAAGACTTTGTATATTGGCTTTTATCATTATAAAGAATAGGTTTTACTGAGCAGCATTGGTGCTCATAATTTCTAAACAGTTTTTTTTTTTTTTATAAAATATTTATAGTTGTTTGGCTTATGTTTTCTAATTTGATTATGCCTTTGTCTCTGATGGGTACAGCCTATGTCTCTGATGAACAGAGACAGTAAGTAAATCATCCCCCTATATAAATCAAATTTGTGTGTTATATTTGGGTTGCCTGGCTAGGCTTATAAGGGTCCTAATGTTTATTATCCTAGTACATACCTGTAAACCCATTATTATAAGAATATCTGCCAGATGTGTGACATTCCACAGGTGCAATGAGTGAATAGGGTACAACAAAAAGAGAAAATAATATCTAGGCTGAAAAGAAAATGTATTTATTATTTTATTTATTTAACATTTGTTTACTGGGAAAGTCAGGCTTGGAACGAGACAATTTTCAGAGGAGGCCTGGGGAGAAATGCTCCAGATGCATATCGTAACAGGGAGGAAACAGAAGCACTCTAAGGAAACCCACATGAAGGCAGGGAGGACATGCAGACTCCGCACAGAAGGCACTCCAGTTGAGAATAGAACAGGGAACCTCTTGCTGTGAGGTGACAACTTAACCTGCTGCACCACTGCACTGTCCATTTGACAAAAGCAGAAGGTGAAATTAAGAAAAATGCAGAAAATAACTACCCCATTACCTGAAGCTACTAAAAGACAGAACAGCAAAATTATTAAAGTCCTGGAATCTATAAAGACAACTACACAAAAAAGTGCTGCAACCCAGACAAGTGTCTGGTATTACCGTAGAATATACAGTTGCAGTACCTGAAGTTGCAAAAATATACTTGTATTACCAGCCGGGAAAAAATAATATTTAGAGTATCTCATATGAGCTTAATGGTGGACCTAATACAGTCATTAAGCCTCAGCTGCAAGATTCATCACCAGTGCCTATTGTACTTTATTCTAAGAATAAAGAAGCGAGCATTCTTTCTGATAATAGAAACTTCAGTGAGTCAAAAGCTGGAAAAGCATAGGTGGCTGAGAGTCAGCTGTGAGGCAAATGGCAGCAGTATAAAATCGTCATTATGGAAAGGAAGTGGAAAGTACAGCCAGGACACTGTAGCTGCAAAGGTTTTAAATTTCAGCGTAGAAAGTGCTAAATTAAATTCTAAGCTGAAGAATAAGGATTCAAAGCTAAATTCTAAGCTGGAAAGCAGAAATCAAAATAGCAGAAGAAAAGGTTTAAGCCTCTTTTATCCATTGCGGTCACATACAACTTCTTGTATTGAATAACTAGAGAGATGTCAGGCAATATAAACTAACAATAAAGGCATGATGCAGAGGGTCTGTGATAGCAACCATCATACTCAAGACATATAAAAATCAAAAAGACTGTAAACTTCACATGATGAACCAAAATGTGTCACAACAGCCTAGTAATACTCAGACCCAGATAAAGAATCTTGTGAGTGTCCTGCACCAAGCTGCACTTCTTCTATCAAAGAAAAAAAAAAAAACATTTTAGATAATGCTCAAGGAGAATGTACCCCATGTTGGTCTAAAGTTAACTGGGTAGAAAATTCATTGAAATCAGAGAAAACCAGGTCTGTAAATATATTACTTAACCAATATCACCTCATGAGAACTTTGCTAGGATTCAGAATGAAAATTTACTGATGCGCTATCTACTGACAGAAGCCCAGAATTAAGGTCTTAACAGAGAAGAATTCAGTATTCTGAGCCTACTACAAAAAGAAGTTTGTAGATTTAAAGACATTAATGTTTAAAGTTTTACAAGAGATTATCACAAAGAATTATGAATCTAGTGGAACAAATGATGTACCTACAAATGAAAGAAATAGGAAGAAATAAGAAATGGAGACCGAACTTAAAGATTAGGAACAGAAACTGTCATCTTATATTCATGAAAACTGCTCTTAAGATTAAAAAACAAAACTTAAACAATCTGATGAAAAAAAATTGAGAAGAAGGAGAAAGTTAATCTGATGTCCATCAGTAGAAAGACTGTGTGAAGGCCACAAAAAAGAAAGGTACTACTGTGAAGAACACTGAAGAGCTTAAGCAAGACAAAGAAAATGAGTTACAGGCTCCACGTGGACCAAAGTGAGAGAAGGACAATGAGTTACAGGCTCCACGTGGACCAAAGTGAGAGAAGGACAATGAGTTACAGGCTCCACATGGACCAAAGTGAGAGAAGGACAATGAGTTACAGGCTCCACGTGGACCAAAGTGAGAGAAGGACAATGAGTTACAGGCTCCACGTGGACCAAAGTGAGAGAAGGACAATGAGTTACAGGCTCCACGTGGACCAAAGTGAGAGAAGGACAATGAGTTACAAGCATCAAGCAAACAAATCAGTGCAATAAAAGATAAACATTGAACTGAGTGCTGTTTCCAAACTCATATAGAAGAACAGGCCATCTTATGCTGTGTGAGGGACTCTGTGGAGTTATCAGTGGAATATGTACAGATATCCCAAAAAATATGTAGTCATGTCCTAACAATAAAACCAGGATACAACTGGTGTGGCTACAAAACAAACCTGACCTGGCTAAAGGGCATGTGATGACAGTAGATCCGCCCTTTAGTACAACTAGATGAATACTCCAAGAAGGAGACATACGTCTTTGTCTTTTGGTAAAACTGGGGAACAGTTTAAAAAATATTAAAAAGGAAGCCATGCAAAACTTTGGGACTATCTGTAGACTGAATGGAGTAAAATGCTATAGATGTTATCAACATGGACAGTTAGCTAGCTGCTGTTCCAAAGTGCAGTCTAATGAATGTGACAATGTTAACCAAAACTTTCTGTCTATTCATGCTTCTATTGTATATTCTCTGTAAAGTGTACATAGTATGGAAAGAACTGTATGTAAGGTATTTCAGTCTATGGTCAACACTGTATTAGGCTTAAAATGTAAAATTTCTAAGTGTTTAAGTAAGCAGACTACTAATATGGGGAAAAATAGAAAACATTTTTAAAAATGTAATCAGAATCTGAGTGTGATGCTCCTGTTCATAAACTAATAATAATAATAATAATAATAATCTAAAAGCTATTACGGATACAGGTATGGAAATAATAAATTTAGGACTTTCTGTGGGTGGTCTGTATGCATGTAAAACAGCCTGGCCGCTATGTTACGTCAGACTGAGTCATCTTCATCTAAGCTGCAGGGGGTAATGTAGTTTAGGTGCAGACCATGAAAGATTCTCTGGTTTTTAATCTGTTTATAAAAAATGTAACTCTACGAAAAGTGTTAAATACAGCCTTGTTTTCAGTTAGTTCATGATGAGACATAGTGGAACATGAAGAGTTTTGAGTGGTAGTAAAAAGCAGAGCAAAGAGAGAGCAAGTGAGCTTCTGAAATACTGGGCACTGCCCCTCTATATGGAAGTTAGGACAGGTATGAAGAGTTTGTTAGATTTAGTTTGAAGGATGGAATAGAAATCCTAGTGGTGTATACCACCTAACTGAATGAGAAAGAGGGTTCTCATAGTTATGCACACAGAAGGGAGACTGCTACATGTTCTGAAGAATGTGATGCAACCAGTTTCTAATGTGAAGTGAAACTGCTAGAGTGGAGACTCATCTTTCCATGCTGAAATATGTCACCATGGCTAGAGTGGATTTCTTACTTTCTGGGAACTACCTCATCAAGTAAGCCACCAAGACAGTGTATTTATTTGTTTTCTGGCAGCCTGACTATGAGCTATGAACACTCTGAATTTCTGGTCGAATTAAGCTTCTTTTGTATTAAAGAACAACAGGTCAAAACAGTCAAACAAAAAGCTGGCTTGATGTGGAACTGTTGTATTTTTTTACTAAAATGGCAGGAAGACCATATTTTGGTATGAATAAGAGTAAAATAATGCCATTTTTGTTTCTGGGAATGAAAAGTATGCGTGTCTAATAATGACAATTTTTATGTCTACACCTTAAGATTTGTTTCTGCAGCTTCAGACACTGCAACTAACTGTTCTGTGGTATCATCTGACATTCAGATTTGTATTGTAGCACCTCTCTTCAGTGGTTTCTATGGATTTCAGACTTTTGAGTGCCTTTCCTATTCTCAATAAGGTAACCTCTGATTTATAAAGCTAATATGTCTTTCTTTTGCTGGAGTAAATAATTTTCCTTTTGCTGGCTTATTAGAGTAGTATGAGTTTCTTTCATCAACTCAGCCTGAGAACTTGAAGCAAGGGTTGACAGACCTTATTTTAATGTTTTATTTCCTTTGTACTTCATTTTCAGCATCCACTTTTATACCGTAATAGAACCATACTGTTGATGCAGTCTATAACACAACATTCACTGTTTTTCCTGTACATATTTCTTTATTTTGCTATTTTTGCTGCAGCTCCTGGAAGTGCTGATTACATGCACTCAGTTCATATTTATTGTATCTCTGTAGTTCTTTCCATACAAATCTTTTGAGTTCCTCACTAAGCAGTACCAGCTGTATACATTCATTTATCTGTTCATTTATTTTTTTGTATAAGCTGAACCACTTCATTGCTGTAAACATGAGTCTCTGTGTACACTTCTTGAACTATTTTAGTCTTGGAGTTGTGCCTTTAGTGACTTATTCTCTGCTTGCACATTTGATATATTTTGCTTTTTGGCCAAGCAGTGCACTGTTAATATTTTAGGTACTGCCATAACTTTCCCTTTCACTCTATAAATATTCAGTGTCAGTTTGGATTTATAGCTGACTTTTCTTTTGTCTTATAAGTTCCAACACCAAGTCACTTTGCTTCTTTTTATTTTTGTATTGTGACATCACTTGACTTAGCATTTTCAGACTTACTTTTGTGTTTCAATGATCCAGCTTGTACAAAAACTCTCAGAGAATCTTTTTGACAAGTTGTCCTTTTTGCCCTAGCAGTACACTGCTAATATTTTTAGGTCTTGCCATAACTTTCCCTTTCACTCTATTTTCAGTGTTAGCTTGGATATACAGCTGACTTTTCTTTTGTCTTCCAACACCAAGTCACTTTGTTGTTGTTTTTTTTTTTGTATTGTGACATCACTTGACATCATTTTCAGGTTTATTTTTGGGTTTCAGTGATCCAGCTTGTACAAAAACCTTCAGAGAGCAGTTTTGACAAATAACTCATTTCATTGTGTGCTTTGCTTTTCCTGTATTGTTTGCTGGTCAATGTCAACAAACAATCTTGTAAAATTCTCTAGTATTTTATTTTTATGCTCAGAAGCCAACAGGTCTATCGCTGCCATTATTACTGCCTGCTTAAAGACACCACCTATATGTGTGCCATAATATCTCTTCTCCAGTTAATTCCTTGATTTTTTTGTGCATAGTTTTTCTGATGATGAAAGACAGCTTCAATTTATTTTCTCTTGCTCTTGGCTGACCTTTGTTAAGAATGTATATTTTCAGTAACAAACTTCACAATTTTTCTACAATTTTTATTTCTTTAACAACATACTCAGAGAAAAAAAATCTCTTCAACATCTTCTGTTCCAGCTCTCTTAAAAATGTTTAGAACCAGGGTCATCATGTTTAACAAAGATTTCACTTTGCATAGTTATAACCATGTTCTCTTGTACATCCATGTTACATTATCCCAGGGTGTAACATTTGTTCACTTTCTATGATAGGAGTACAGGTATTGTTTTGCTTATTACCTCTTTTGCCTCTTATTCTCAGTACATGTTACTCCTGATCAGTTTTCCCACATTTGCACAGATTTTTCTTTGGTTATGTTACATAGCAAATGCCATTTTATGCTCACAAAAGTTTTACTTTTTAGATTCAACACCTCTTTCTTATTTTACACAGTAGTTAACACCTTTTTTCTGTCACATGGTTGTTACTTTTAAGATTAGTAATTGTTTCTTGCTTTACACAGCAATGAAGACTCCTTTTTCTGTCGTACAGTGTTCTTTGAAAATCAACATGTCTTTTGTAGATGGAAATATAACTGAAACCCAGGTGACTAGGCTTTGAATATTGGCCAAAGCAGTGGAGAAGACAGATAGGGAGAGGGATGAGTAAAGGACCATGGCCAACTTTCCTCACCCAAGGGAAAAGTTGGGCTGCAATGACATAGTGAGCACACATGGTGCTATAATTTCTCTTGAGATTGTGGAAACCACCTTCCATGCTTGAGGACAGGTGACAGAGCTGCTTTCTGGCCCCAACCATTGAAGAAGTGAAGACTCCCTAGCACATTATGCTCATTACACACCCTCTTCCTTTGTAAAATTGAGAGTAGGCAAAAAACTTTGAGAAAAACTGAAAACACCTCAATAGTTGCCTAAAATATGGCTCCATCAGATTGCCTCTGGTCTCAGTGTTAAATAATTAATGGCCTAGTTGGCTGGGGGTAGGGGTGCTTGTGATTGGCAGGCAATGAGGCAAACATGAAAAAAATGAACACCTCTTTTTTGACTGTACATAGCAATGATTCCCCTTTTCCTTGTTATTAGGTTTTACCTTTAGAGTCTGTACCTTCCACCAATCTTTAGTGTCACAAAATGACACCAGAACTTTGTCAGTTTTGTCACATACTCTTTTATAACAAACATTTGCTATAACACAAACAAAGGGCTTTCATTTGCATTCTGTCCTTTATCTGCCATGATAGAGTAAGCCTCTATATGGGCACAGGGCAAATACTCTTATAGTTATAAGAGTACACACAAAATGCAGCCAAAAGGATGAATGGTTTACTTACTTTCCAAATAATGCCCAAACAACACATACAGAAAGTGAACCAAAGCAACAAGCAGCTTAGTAGAAACAAAGGACTTTTAATAAAATAGTTGCTACAGTAAATCAGTACAAAAACCCTTGTAAGCGCTTTCACAGTAATATTGCTACCACTTCATCAGACAAAGAACTTCAACAACAATTCTCATTAAATAATTAAAGTAAGTCACATGATCTTCCAACCCTATATTCAAGCGCCATTGTAACCAATTAGCTTTGTGTTACTTAAAGGTACAGATCAATATATATATATAAATATATATATATATATATATATATATATATATATATATATATATATATATATATGCCTTTAAGTAATGCAAATTATTTAATGAGAATGGTTGTTCTTTGTCTGCTACCTGTTGCTTTGGTTCACTTTCTGTATGTGCTGTTTGGACTCATAGTTATACCAGTTACTCTATGCTAATACTTCACTACAGGAAGAATTGTCTTTCTGTTATGGGTGTCATACACTTTACTACAAGTTTTGCACTACTGTTCAGATACCATCTATTAAAATTTAATGTTTCATAATGTTGCACACTTTGTAAAAGGCAGTATTTAGTAAGATTCAGTGCAATATCAAATTATTCAGCTTAGCACAGGTAGCATTTAGTAAAAGTTAGTGATGTGCAAATTCCACCATTTATCAATGATTGCCACCACACTGCAGTAGTGTTGTCTCCTCACAGCAAGATGTCCCGTTCGATTCTCAGCTAGAGCATCTTCTGTGTGGAGGCATGCGTGAATGAGCGTGCCTTAGTTGAAGGTTGTGCGTCAGGGTTGGTAACTCGGCACGTAAAAAAACACTACCAAATATTAGCGGACCGGAGTTGCGCTGTGGCGACCCCTAACTGGGATAAGCCGAAAGACACAACAATCAATGATTGCCACATGCTACATACTTCTTGCTATTTACTTCTCAATAAGATGGGCTTACACATAGTTTTCAGTAGTTTTTACCAAAATGATTGTATTTCAAAAGCAATACAGTATGGTTTAAACACAGTTTGGTTCAGAAATACAAGAAATGTATGGTTTACTCAAGCAGTATATTTTCTTTTCACTTGCTTCAAACAGAGGACCTTTCAGAAATGTAAAACAAAACTGTTTGGCTAATGAATGCAGTATTCTTTCTTCATTGTTGTAAGAATCATACTCTGAATCGGTTCAGCTGTTTGTTAAGATTACACTCTACACACTATAAAGCTGTCAGCTTTCAATCCAGAAAGCTCTCCCTCTTATTTTTAATACTTCTTTTACATGTCACACAATTTTCAGAGTAGAGCTTTACTTTTACACACAGGGCAAACAGCACAATGCATAAATATTACTGGGTTTACATCTGTGGCTCTGTACTTCTGAACCATTTGTAACATACTGATGAGCTTTTAACATCTTTAACACTTCAGACAATGCTTTAGACTATAGCTAAAGCATGCAGTGTAGTCACTGTTTTCCAGCATACAATCCAAAACTCTCTGACTTATTTTTTTTCTCTGAAAGCCAGTGCTGTATGCTTCCTCAGTACACCCCAGTGTGCACACTTTAAATCTATCTGACTTACTTTCTCATTAAGTCAATGTGACAGGTTTTCTCAGTGCACCATATTTTCCTAACACATAGTTTTCCCAAATCTCTGTAGCTTAGACTTATTTGTTTTTTAAATACATTACTTTTCCCACACTTTGCATTTACTACCAAGGCTTTTTTTTGCAGTTGGGGAATTTGCACACCTTTTATCTAATTACAGATAATCTGATACTCCAATGCTTTACAGTTCACTTAAAATACAATAAACCACTGCCTGAGTTTGAAAATTCATCATTATTTTACCATACTCGATACTTGCTTCATTCATTTCTTTCACCAGTATTCTTAGTCATATTCTTTATACTACAACAACTTTCTGCAGTGTATTTATTTCAGCAGCATAGTATATTCATTATGCATACCTTTACTAAGCAAACAGCCAGCAATTTACTATGTTCATACCTTTAGTAAGCCTCTGGCTTTGCTTTTAAGTCTGCTTGGATGTGGTAGAGAAGGAAGCCTGTCACTCTTCAGCATTCGATTAGGAATTTATTTACCAGTAGTTTTTTAAGAAGGGTTTCTATACAAACACTACTTTTAAACTTAGCTTTTGCTAGACTCACAGTAACTTAAAACCATTTTCCATTTTTATCATTATGTTTGCTCATAGTTGATATCACAGACTTGGGTGGTCGTGGTGGTGGAGTTGTTAGCATTGTCGCCTCACAGCAATAGGCTGGGGTGCCTTCTGTGCGGAGTCTGTATGTCCTCCCTGTGGTCACGTGGGTTTCCTCTGGGTGCTCCAGTTTCCTTTCACATCCCAAAGACATGCTGTAGGTGGACTGGACACTCTAAATTGGCCCTAGACGTGTGTGTGCGTGTGTGTGCCTTCTGTGGAAGGTTGGGTGCCGGGCTGGCAACTCGACACTGTAAAAACTCCACTGCCAATCATGAGCAGACAGGTGATCCACTGTGGCAAACCCAAACCAGGAAAAAGCTGAAAGACAAAGAGGATAAAAGACTGTGAACAAGCAAATATTTATTTATGTCTCCCTGCACGAGGTGTAGTAATCCACAGAGAAAAACAATTTTACAAAAGGGGAAACTTACTCACCTGGTATTAACACTTGCAGGCAGTGAAGCAAAGATATTGCAGTTGGTATATATTAGACAAAACAGTGTCTGCCAATAAACCACCAGTGTAGTAAGTATGCGAATATACTGCAAACACTATTCCTTGCAATAGGAACAGCTTTATCTACAGTGAGGCATTATGCTAAAATGAAAACAAGTTTAAAGATAATGTACATATCAACAAAATGAAATGCAGTCCTTGCATTTTGTTGTACCTGAGTAGAGAAGTTTGCTGGTGGCAAGTGGCTGTTCCATTCCTATTTTTCACATACAATAACAAAAGTAGAACTTACAAGATATGTGTTGTCATAGCCAATCCCCTGTCTTTTTGTTCAGCTGAGAGGGATGCAATTTAATGACATCTTCTAAGCCCTTGCTTCTACGTAGCGCAATTGCAGATAAAGAAAATAAAAAACTTTTAAAAGAAATGTTGCTGGCTGACATACTCATCTCCTCTAACAAAGAACAAGCAGTATGGACAAATGAATACGTTACTGTTTATTGCTTTTTCTTTTCTTTCTATTAGGATCACAAAATCAAGCACCAGGCATACAGAGAATGCTAATATTTAATGAATACTATTGTATTCATTAAATGCTAGCCGTGTACAGGTGTCCAGTTTTTGGCTTTGTGTTTCTAATGTTTAACACCTGTCAAGATCTGAGTACTAATGGCAGTGCTAGGCACTAGCAGAACTGAAAGAAGGTGAACCCTAATTTCACATTATCACAATGTTAAACGGGATGACATAGGTCAAAGTGAGCATGTGAGCAGTCTCTCTAAATAATGAGATGTAACAGAGTAAATCTTTTTAAATCACTCTGATGTGGATTGGACATTTTTTCAAGTTAAACTTGGCATCAGCAAATGTAAAAGAGCAACAAAAAAGCAACAGCTTGACACATAATTTTAATAACTAAGCAAGAACACAAAAACAAAGTTTTACACTTCAGCTTGTACAGTAACAATAGGTTCCAGATAATTTCAGATGAAGTACAAGTAATCATTCAGATATCTCTAAAGGAATAGTCCACTTGTTCCACAATCTCTAATACCTCTTTGGCTACTTAAGAGACAAACTTACATTAACAACAGTGGATGTTTCCACCCTCTAAAACGGCTGCCCCTTTCTGAATTTATAGCCCTTTATTTTATAGGAAGGCATTGTGGCATCATGTATTCTGGATGACTGAGCAAGGGTGAACGTTTATCTTCTCCCACAGCACTTGTACTATACCTCAATCAATTCCACAGCGACTGATAGGGGGTATTATGCCACTATATATATGCATCCCTTTTATCACCTTACTTGTTTGCTAACTGTAGCTCTGTCTCGACCCCTAACCCCATCCTGCACATTAACTAAACAAAAACCCTTTCCCTACCACTTAGTATAAGGACCTATATTCAGATGTACAAGTTTATCAATATCACCTGCATGGGGAATAATGTCAAAGGCCTTGACCAGTTCTGATTAGCTACTATACACTGCTTCAGTTACCTTTTCAAATAAATTAATTTGGTTAAAGAAGTAAGACTTTCCTTTGACAAAGCCAAATTGATAATATACAGGTTGCCATGATTTGTAATGTCCAAATTAATGAAGTCTGAGATAATGTGCTCCATAGCTCCATGTATGATGTGATCAGTGTAGAGATTTAGATTGAAGACATTAAGCAGGGGTTTAAAAACACCATATTTGCCACTGATAATTGGCCATGGATGAGGTCTCCTTAGTTTTTGAGATGGCTGAGAGAACTTGTTCCATAATAATTAAAATGGGTGGCTGGAATTGAGGAACATGTGGAGTAGCTATTACTGTGGGTTAAGTAAAATTTGCATTAAATTTGTTAGTAAAGATATTATCTCTTTCGTTGGCCCAGAGAGTGCAGTATTATTGTTGACTAATACTGAATATAGCGGAGTGTTAGGTCTTAATTTTCTGGCCTGCTTAAACAAGGATTTACAATTATTTTTAGTTTTAGTGGCTGTTTGAATTTCATTTTTCAGCTTTGAGCTTCCTTAGGATTCTTTGTTAGTTTTATTAAGTGTAAGCTTAAAGTAGGTGGAGTGAGACCTATTATCAAGATTTTTCTTGAAGAGTGCTAATGAAGAACTTTGCTTGACATAGATGGGTAGCTTGTTCCAGAGTATAGGAAGTCTCTGAGACAGGAATCTATCCCTCCAGCATGTCCTGTTTATTGTGGTGACAAGGTTTAGCTTGGAGGGATTGGGATTTCTTTAGGTGTAGCATGTCCAACAGCTCTGGGTTTGACATAGCTTTATATGTTAGGCAGAGATCACCTCAGAGTAGGTGTTATGCTACGGAGTAAAGCTGGAGTTTTTTGAGGTGATCAGTGTAAGGCATTTGTTTGAGGCCAGTAATCCTATTTGTGAGATACTTCTGTGGCCTTTCCAGCTGCTGCAGATGTCTTGTGAGGTACATTCCAAAAGGGACATTGTACTCAATAATGGGTCTAATGAGTGATGAGTAGAGGAGAACGATGACCTCTTTTTTCCTGGATGAGAACCCTTTTGTGATGAGGTGTACCACATAGAAAGACTTCCTGACTACTGTGGCGATGTGACTATCAAAGGAGAGTCTACTGTCCACCTGGGTCCCAAGGTCTCCTATCACGCATTCGGTGTTAAGTAGATTGCTGCCTATGTGGTAGTTCATGGGTACAGAGCTTTTACCAAAGGGGATGACAATGCACTTTTTGACATTGAGCTTAAGGCCATGGCTCTGACACCAGGCATCTGTCTCAGTGAGGCCCTTCTGTAGGATGTCCACATCATTTGGGGACTTGACTATGTCTCCTAGTTTATATTCATCTGTGAACTTTGTTAGCCAGAGGCCTTCTGTGTTAGCCTGTACTTCAGAGAAGTAGATACCAAACAGGAGAGGTCCCAGGACGGAACCCTGTGGTACTCCACTTGTCACTGCTTTGAGGTCAGATTTGGAGTCTGCAACTTTTACAGTGTGGGTTCTGTCAGTGAGCCATTTGGCAACCCATCTTGTGATGTAGAGATTTATACCTAGTTTAGTATGTTTAGCTATAATTCCAGAATGGGGGATGGTGTCGAATGCCTTGGCGAGGTCAAGATAGGCTGTGTGAACCACCTTACCCTCATCCACGGCTTTGGTGACTGCCTCAAAGAAGTCGATCAGGTTCAGGAGTCATGATCTGCCTTTCACAAACCCGAACTGGCTAAATAATGTTAAAATTGAAATGTTAAATAAACAAGTAATTAATACATTTCTAATTATATTTGCTGCAGATAGAGACTTGTAGTAGAAGTCAGAGGCTTAGGTAGCAGCTTTAGCAATAGGATCATTCAGAGGAAGATTGTAGCAGAATTTATTTAAATCATCAAGTAAATGAAGATGGTTTCTTTTGAAAAGTACCTAAACACATAGCTATTTAAAGTGACAGTACCAAGAGGTTTAAAGGAAAAGGTCACTACGTTATGGTTTAATTTAACAAGGCATGGTGATACATATAGAGGTGTGCAAGACGTGGCCATATTTGTGAGGACCAGATCCAGGATATTGGAGTCCCTAATAGGATGGCTAACTATTTGTGAAAGAAAGCTAGCATTTATAATGTTAAGGCTGCAGTAGACATGCTGACCAGAGGGAGTGAAAGTCAATCAGTTTATTGATGGATAGTTGAATATCCCCAGTAGAAAGATATTAGGTTTAATTGGAATTTCAGCTAATGTGTTCCAATAGCTATCATGCTCAGAAGGGGACATAAAGTGTTTTCTATTGCTGCTATGTAATGGTAATTAGTCTTGTAATTGAGATTTGGACTTCTATGAGTTCACTTGTGTTGCTTCAAGAAATCAGTCATGAGGTGATGATATCCTGGACAAATACTGATACTCCACTACAATTGCCAGTAGGTCTGAAGACGTGATAAGCATTATTCCCAGGACTAGAGGGAATGCTTTCTATTGCTCTGAAACCATGTTTCTATAGCTTTACATATAAGACTGTGTTTAAGTTACAGATGGACCTTACATTTGGGCATTTTTTGTTAAGACTACTACCAGTGCGTAGATCCACTTTACTGTGTTCCAAATTAGAATTTACTATGTTGGAATGTCCATCACATGGACTCTGTCTAAAAAAACATATAGGGGCAGAAAAGGCTTTATCCAGAAAGCAAAAATCCTTGAGGAGAGATGTGCAGAGCATTTCCGGCAAAGCAGGAAGGCTTGAAAGCTATCTTATCCCAAGCTGATACAGACTGCATCCCCTTGAAATACATCAGCTACGTAGCCAGTTATTGAAGCCAATTATTTTGTGTTTGAATCTTGGCATCATTTTGGGTGATGGCAACATACTACTCAAGACTATTGTCTTTCCTTCCCCAGACCCATGCATAGCAAGTTCAGTCATATCCTTCTGCATGTCCCAGTGGGTAGAGCATCCAAGGTCACTCACCCTCACGTAAACCACTATGAGGTCATAATCATATGAATTTGTCAGGATGGACAGATCCATGAGCCCGTGTTATATTCTGGATCCTGACTCCAAAAAGGCAGCTAACTGTCACCATATTCTTATCCAACCTGGTGACGGTGTTACCCATATTTCTTACAATAGAGTCACTTATTACTAAAACATTACCAAGGTTTGATGCAGTCATAGTGTGCATCCTTGTGACTCTTAGAGTTATGCTTCCTAGATTTGTGTGTGAAGGGTGAAGGTGGGGGTGTGGTGCTGTGTGAACTAATGTCTGGTGTTTCTTAGTCTTTAGCCTGGGAGGCTTAGGCAGTATTCTGTTAACAATCTCAGCATTAGTAGCTTTAGTTAGAGTGGTCTGTAGAGTGAAAGAAGATGCACAAAGGTTGATTATATCCTATGCAGGTGGGCCAGTTTGAAGGAGATTGGGGACTGTAAAGTGGTGACAGGGGAAAGTGTGGTTAGGCAGCATAGAATGGTGGTCTGTAGGATGATGTTGGTGATCAAGAAGAAGAGGAGGAGTGTGAGGGCAGCACCAAGGATCAAATGATGGAAACTGAAAAAGGGGGATTGTGAGGTGGAGTTCAGGGAAGAGTTAAGACAGGCACTGGGAGGGAGTGAAGAGTTACCGAATAGCTGGATAACTACAGCAGAGCTAGTAGGGGAGATGGCTAGAAAGGTGCTTGGTGTGATATCTGGACAGAGGAAGGAGGACAAGGAGACCTGGTGGTGGAATGAGGAAGTACAGGAGAGTATACAGAGAAAGAGGTTGGCAAAGAAGAAGTGGGATTGTCCGAGAGATGAAGAAAGTAGATAGGAGTATAAGGAGATGAGGTGCATGGCAAAGACAGAGGTGGTGAAGGCTAAGGATAAGGCGTATGAAGTGTTATGTGAAAGGTTGGACACTAAGGATGGAGAAAAGGACCTGTACTGATTGGCTAGACAGAGGGCCCGAACTAGGAAAGATGTACAGCAGGTAAGGGTGATAAAGGATAATGAGGGAAGTGTACTCACAAGCGAGGAGAGTGTGTTGAGCAGATGGATAGAGTACTTTGAGGGGCTGATGAATGAAGAGAATGAGAGAGAGAAAAGGTTGGATGATGTGGGGATAGTGAATCAGGAAGTGCAATGGATTAGCAAGGAGGAAGTAAGGATAGCTATGAAGAGGATGAAGAATGGAAAGGCTGTTGGTCCAGATGACATACCTGTGGAAGCATGGAGATGTTTAGGAGAAACGGCAGTGGAGTTTTTAACCAGAGTGTTTAATGAAATTTTGGAAAGTGAGAGGATGCCTGAGGAGTGGAGAAAAAGTGTTTTGGTACCAATTTTTAAGAATAAGGGTGATGTGCAGAGTGTTGTAACTACAGAGGGATACAACTGATCAGTCACAGCATGAAGTTATTGGAAAGAGTAGTGGAAGCTAGGTTAAAAAGGGAGGTGATGATTAGTGATCAACAGTATGGTTTCATGCCAGGAAAGAGTACTACAGATGCGATGTTTGCTCTTAGAGTGTTGATGGAGAAGTACAGAGAAGGTCAGAAGGAGTTGCATTGTGTCTTTGTGGACTTAGAGAAAGCATATGACAGGGTGCCCAGAGAGGAGTTGTGGTACTGTATGGGGAAGTCAGGAGTAGCAGAGAAGTATGTAAGAGTGGTACAGGATATGTACAAGGGTAGTGTGGCAGCGGTGAGGTCTGCGGTAGGAGTGACGGGTGCGTTTAAGGTGGAGGTGGGATTATATCAAGGGTCAACTCTGAGCCCTTTCTTATTTGCAATGGTGATGGATAAGTTGACAGATGAGATCAGACAGGAGTCCCCGTGGACTATGATGTTTGCAGATGACATTGTGATCTGTAGTGAGAGTAGAGAGCAGGTTGAGGAGACCCTGGAGAGGTGGAGATATGCTCTAGAGAGAAGAGGAATGAAGGTCAGCAGGACTAAGGCAGAATATGTGTGTGTGAATGAGAGGGAGGATAGAGGAATGGTGAGGATGCAGAGAGTAGGTTTGGAGAAGGTGGATGAGTTTAATTACTTCAGATCAGAAGTTCAGAGTAATGGCGAGTGTGGAAGAGAGGTGAAGAAGAGAGTACAGGCAGGGCGGAGTGGGTGGAGAGTGATTTGTGACAGACGAGTACCAGTAAGAGTGAAAGGGAAGGTCTACAACAGGGTAGTGAGACCAGCTATGTTATATGGGTTGGAGACAGTGACATTGACAAAAAGGCAGGAGTTTGAGCTGGATGTGACAGAGTTAAAGATGTTACGATTTACACTGGGTGTGACGAGGGTGGACAGGATTATGAATAAGTATATTAGAGGGTCAGCCCAGGTTGGGCGGTTTGGAGACAAAGCCAGAGAGGTGAGATTATGTTGGTTTGGACATTTGCTGAGGAGGGATGCTCGGTATATTGGGAAAAGGATGCTAAGGATGAATCTGCCAGGTAACCGGAAAAGATGAAGGCCTAAGATAAGGTTTATGGATGTGGTGAGAGAAGACATGCAGGTGGTTGGTGTGATAGGGAAAGATGCAGAGGACAGGAAGAAATGGAAACAGATGATCCACTGTGGCGACCCCTAATGGGAACAGCCGAAAGAAAAAGAAGAAGTTAGAGCAGTTTGTGCTGTGCTCATTCTAAGTGATTTCAAGGTGGTTGGTGTGATAGGGAAAGATGCAGAGGACAGGAAGAAATGGAAACAGATGATCCACTGTGGCGACCCCTAATGGGAACAGCCGAAAGAAAAAGAAGAAGTTAGAGCAGTTTGTGCTGTGCTCATTCTAAGTGATTTCAAGGGAAACTGAAGTCTCAGGGATTGTGTTGTAAACAATATGGAAAGGAGGGGGTAAAATTAAAACTAACTTTGTCTGCTAATATATCATTTATTTACTTGGGGTGAAAATGAGTGATATTATGGATGAACGTGTTGTATTGTTAGTCATTATTCCTTAATTTTATGATATAATTGAAGAACATTTTGTAGTTTCCTTTGGAATCTGTAAGCAACCTTAATTCATATTGTACTTGACAGTTTTAACAGTGATTTCATGTTCCTCACTAGCATGTTTCAGTGTAATCTTGAGGCAGGGAGATTAAAATTTCTTGCAACTTTTCATTACCACCAGAGAGTTTCATTCCTGAATACAGTGTTTTATATGTTTAGGGCAAATGGGTACTGATTTTCTATACAATTGTTTAGGTGCTAGGAAAATTCAGAGGTGAATATGGCAGCCCTGTCTGCTGGTTCCATTTGCAAGGGATTCTTGTGTATTAAGCATAATGTTTGGTGAAGGGAAGATACTGTTTTAGACAATTGTTTTCTGCTTCTAACACATGCATAGTAAATTCCATAATGTGATCTGTGGTTGTGATATTACAAAAAGGTACCAGATGTGCCAAACTTTCTAAATTCAATTTATGCACCTATTTACATTTAATTTTGCTGCTGACATTTAAACCCCAAAACTCTAATGTACTCACAGCTGCCTGTAAGTATGATTTCTTGTTTCACCCTTCCATTACTTTCTCCTACCTGTTCTTCATTTCCTTCTGCCACTGTCCAGTAAGACACAGTGCTTTATGTTTGTAGACTTGTTATTCTTTCTATCACTTTATGGTATGATACACATGTTCTACATTACTACATTATGCATTGTTCTCCTTCTAAACCTGCTTGGCTTGGACTCTTTCTCCATCTGACCTACTTACAAATAATTTAATGTTGCATCACTGGGCTTTTAAATCTATTGACAGTATATCTATTCACAGTTTTGAAGCAACTGTTTAAACTTTATGCTGTAGTATATTATCTATCTTGTATATATATATATATATATATATATATATATATATATATATATATATATATATATATATATGCAGCCATTCTGGAATTATCTAGAAGCACTACATACTGACCATGTTCCTTACTGTATTGTATATGCTAAGTATTTGACATACTTTATAGTAACTTACTGTGCTGGAGCTTTTTCACCCAGGTTTTTCCTGTTTACAACCCTTATTGCAGTAGAACCGGGTTTGTTTGCAAAATACATAAATAATTAAAAAACAGTCAAAGAAAGACATCACAGTGTATCATCTTTTTCTGTCTGCTAGCAGGACTCATCTTACAGATATGGATATAGCTGCCTATGTCAAAGACAATGGTCTTCTCTTAATTTTTCTTTGTACAGTGTTTTCATCTACTGTAATGGGCACTATACCTTTTTAATGTCATTGATATTTGAAATACAGATGAATTTCTGTGACTTTTCTGCCTTTTCCATCTGGCATATGGTAATATTACATCAGATATTACTACAGACAATACAAAATAAAACAGTGAGGTCAGTATAAATGAGAAGTCACAATTGCGCGGGAGAAAGTACTGTGCTGCAGACATCAACTATTTGTGCAACAGATTGACCTGCATCTTATGTACCTGAGGGACTGTGTAAGTCATAAAACCACCAAGTGTTAACCAGTCTGCTTTAGGTAGTAATTGTGTTTCCAAAAAATACTGTTACAATAAATGCATATATTAAACATTACAAAAAGCAGTACTTGTGTGGTTAAGAGGGTCAATATTATTTTAGCGATGGACGTCTTCAGCGAATATGTCTTCATTGCTTACCAGCCGCAGAAATTAACTTCAGCGAACCGCGGAATTTTTCCCACTGTTCGTAAACACTAGCCCACCAAACTTATGAAACACAAAAAGCACTAAATCAAATCCACCCAAGTGGGGGGCTGTGTCCTGCACGCCCCCCCCCCCCGAACTATACCAACTCTAAGATCACACTACAGTGGGGGAAAGGGCAAAGTTGAGAGGATGGTCAAATGTTTCCGAACTGTGAAAAAACTTCCGCGGTTCGCTGAAGTTAATTTTGATGGCTGTTGAGCGATGAAGACGTATTTGCTGAATAAGTCTTTCACTAAAGTAATATAGACCCAGTTAAGATAAAGGAAATACATAGATACCTTTTAATATGTCTTTTTTTAGCATGAACAAATCAATGAATAATGTATTTCTTGCAAATATCAATTTAAGGTATCCAAATAAAAGGGAAACAGTGTCTAGAACATGTCATACAAAAATACAAACATCACAAGCTGAAATTATTTATTTAAATGAGCAAGAGAAGATTATTCCTTTATGTTGTATATGGACATATGTTTTGGCTACTTGTATTTATGATTTTGTAGTGCATGGAGGTGCCATGATTACAGTGAAATATTAGGAAAAATAAACTTGTTAAATATTTGTCTATAGGTTCATAGGTGTATACTAGGCTAATGACCACAGGAGCCTTTTTAAGCATAGCCATATATTCCAAATGTATCTGACAAGTTTAGAAACCTCAGGCCTATTCTAAGGAGTATATGTAGACTACAGCTTGGGTAGTTAAGCTTTTATAGGCTGCATCTATCCATTAGGGACATAAGTGTCAGAACAGGGATCAATTTCTGATTTCCCATTGGTCCGAGTCACACTTGAATTGGCTTATGGAAGAATTCTGCTTCATATGAATGGGAAGCCTCTTCCAGAGAAAGCAGAATCTCAGTGACATATACCTGTCCCTCCAACATGTCCTATTTATGTTGCAAGCAAAGTTTAAGTCCCTAGATTTGGTAATTCTGATGTTGTTTTGCAAATATGCAGGAGGTCTATCAGAGTGGGATCTAAGGGTGCCTTGTATGCTAGCATAAAACACCCCTCCTATGAGTCTGTAGGAGACTGAGTACAGGGACAGGGTTTTGAGTCAATCCATGTAGGTCATGTTGTTTTTGCCCTGTACCCTTTTTGTGAGGAACTTCTGCAGATGTTCCAGTTACTGCATATGCCTGGTCAGGTACATGAGGGCTGGATACCGCAGAAAAATTACTTCCTTGGTGCTAGATGGAGTACCTTTGCTTATAGCTTGTGCAGTGTAGAATAACTTCCATACTACAGTAGTCACATAAAGGTGGAAGACCAGGTGATTGTCTACTTGCATCCTCAAATGCCTCACTACTGGGTGTACTCTTACGGATGAGTTATCAGTGAGGTAGTTCCTAGGGGTAGCTAACTGATACTATTATGCATTTCTAGGCATTATGTTTTAGACTGTGGCTCTGACACTAGGTATTTGTCTGAGTCAGCCTTTCTTGGATCATATTAGAGTCTTCTGTCCTTACTTTGCATTCACCACAAACAGGCCGACAGACACAAAAGAGTGACAAACTCACAAAATAGCCTCGTAACATGGTCTCATTTAAACTCTTTTCTCTGTGATTCCTAGCTCAGAACACAACAGGCTGTCACCCCCGCCACAAGAGTGCAGTTCTGACTGCCCTTAATGTAAAGCCATAAAGACAAAGCCGAACAGTGATCTATGAACCTATGAACTAAGCTGCAAGTAACTGACTAAAAAAGGAAACACTCTAATAAAAATTATTCAACAGTGCAAGAGCTAGCAATGAGGTCAGTGAAATGCAAGGGCATTTTACAATGATAAAGTGCAACAAAATTTAACAAATAATATAAGAATATAGCAGCATCACAGCCAAAATAAGTTATACAAGTACCATAATGACCAGAAGTGCTTATCTTGTGCTCGGACTGTTCTGAATTCAAGCTAAATTCTTTGTAAACAGCAGTGAGGTCACCAAGTGTTTGTAACCTCTGTGGAAATTATGCAAATTTATACAGTTGTCCAACTTTATATAGACACAGAAAAGTGTCTAGACACCCTAAATAGCCTTTTGGCCTATCAGAGGGTAACACTCAAACTTTTTTCTCTCTAAGTCCTAGCTCAGAACAGACCCAGCTGCAAACCCCACTGCCACTTTAGCACAGTCCTGAGTCTCTTTATTGTGTGAGGCTCGAAGGTAACAGTACTTAGGGGTGCTTGTTATGCAGGAACAAACAAGAGCCAGCAACAGGTTCCCAAAGGCTTTAATGAAGTAAAATAGTGTCAAAGACACAAACACTCTCCATAACCTCAAACTAGTTTCGGTGTAGTACCTTCTTCAGTGAGGATAACAGCCATAATAATTGCATAAGACATGCTCCTTATATATACATAAATAATTAATCAACTAATAACCAAATGGTTACCAATTAGTTACAAAATCAGATTTAAAGACATGCTTCACACTGAAACCTAACTAATAAGTAGGAATTCTTAAATGCACAAACAGTGCATGAATAATACAATTTAGACAAAAATATAAATGTGAATAACAATAGTATACAGCCCAGATGTGGTGTTAAATAACTAACAAATATATATATATATTATTAATATATATGTGAAAGTACATTACAAATGGTCATTCAAACCTGGAGAAAAAAGAGCTCCCAGGTGAATAATCCAGTATTTCTCTTTCATACTTAGGACACTCTGCCAACCAGTCTGGTTGGACCTATTGCCCTGTACTTTATCAATGGCACAAAATATAAATTTAGCAGATGGATGCTTAACAGTATGTTGATATAGTGCATTACTAATTTTGTGAGTCCGAATGTCACTACGATGTTCTCCAATTCTAGTTCGGAGGGACCTTGAGGTTTTACCCACATAAAAGCTTGACACTGACATATGGCTAAATAAATCACCCAGCATGTTGAACAATTGGCAAATATACGTATATCAAATATCTTACTAGTATTGGCACTAGAAAATTCCTTAGTTTTATTAATACTTAAACAGGAAGTGCAATGACCACACGGAAAGTCCCCAACAGCTCATCACCAGAAAGGGTAAGTTGTCTGTATGTTGCACCTCCACTGTCCTGATGTTTATAATGAGAGAATAACGTGCCCAAAGTTTTGCCCCTCCTGTAAGAAATAGAACATTCGTCAGTCAAAATGTGACGAAGATGTTCATTAGCCAAAAGTATATTCCAATTGTTATTCAACACATTTCTGATCAATTGATGATTTTTCCCAAATGTGGTAATGAATCTAATGGTATCACCTTTATCAGTATCCCTGCTCTGATATTTTAAAAGATCTGATCTAGACTGCTGATCTGTCCACAACCTGGCACTGGATATGTCCCTCATAGAATAACCTCTATCAAGAAATCTATAATTTAAATCCTGGATGGCATCTTCATGATCCTGAGGAGATGAATTAATACGTTTAAGACGCAGATATTGTGATTTGGGGATGTTGCGGATGGTGTGGCGTGGGTGCATACTGGAAGAATGAAGTAGAGTATTAAATTGTGGATACTTCCTATGTATTTTAGTGCTTAGGGTATTGTCCTCATTCCGATATACCGTGACATCCAAAAAGTCAATGGTACACTTATGGTATGTTATAGAGAATTCAATACCCCAAACATTGCTGTTCAAATGTTCCACAAATTCCATCAAATAGTCAACATCCGCACGCCACACCATCCAACAATCATCAAGATAACGTCTCCAAATATCCATCTCCTCTAAGTAAATGTTGTGCAAAGGATCATATATGAGACATTCCTCCAGGTATGCCATAAAGAGGTCAGCATATATGGGGGCAAAGGAAGCCCCCATAGCTGTACCTCTAAGTTGCCA
Source organism: Protopterus annectens (assembly GCF_019279795.1). NCBI lineage: Eukaryota > Metazoa > Chordata > Ceratodontiformes > Protopteridae > Protopterus > Protopterus annectens. The sequence continues at coordinate 596,292,417 of NC_056731.1, read as the reverse complement.
ATAGCAGTCACCCTGGAAGAAAAAAACATTTTTATTCAAAACATGCTCTGACAAACATACCAGTAGCGTGTTAAATCCAGGTGGGTATAGATCAGATCTTTGAAGCCAATAATCTAACGCCTGTAGGCCAGCCCAATGAGGGATACTCAGATAAAGGATTTCACGCCTAAAGTACACATTGTCCAATCTGGATCTAATTGTGTATCAACCACGATGTTGAGAAACTCCGTGGTGTCCTGTATCTGAGCTCTGACCATAGGCAATAGTGGCTTAAGATATGATGTTAGAAAAACCGATATAGGTTCTGTAAGGGATCCATGACCAGACACAATAGGTCTCCCAGGAGGAGCACTGAGAGACTTGTGAATTTTGGGTAACAGATAAAGAATCTGCTTTTGTGGATCATCTACTTGAAGGTGACTGGCAGTTTTGGATGAAATAATACCTTCTTGTACTGCTTGTTGGATAAATACGTCAATGTCATGTTTAAACTGGGGTGTGGGATCTATCCTCATATGCTTATAGCATTGGGCATCAGACAACTGTCTTAATCCTTCCTGTACATAATAGTCATTATTTAGGACAACCACCGCACCCCCCTTATCCGCCTGAATGATGACAATATTATGATTTTGTCTCAATTCAAACAAAGCTTCCCTCTCTGAAGGTGTGATATTGTCCTGAGCTATATTAATATTAAAGTTGGGAAAATGTAGGTCCCTCAAAACAGCTTGTTGGAAAATCCCAACGTTTTTATTCATTGGAGGCTGGAATGTTGATTTTTTAAATATAAAATCAGTAGATCTTTGAGTGACCTGATTACTCTGATCCTGAAAGAAAATTTTTAAATTCAACTTCCTACAAAATTCAATAACATCAACCGATACAGAATAATGATCTGAGAAAAAACTTGGGACAAAACCCAATCCTTTATTAAGAACACAATGTTGTTCCTTAGTCAGTGTATGATCAGACAAATTTAAGACATTGTCAAAAGGTTGAACTATTTGTTCAGCAATGCCTGAACTAACCCCGTCATAGAGTCTGTATTTGTATCTGCTCCTATGCTTCCTCCCCCCTCGGGATTTCCCAACATGTTTAAAGGGAACTTAGATTGATGTTTCTTTTTTACAGGGGATCTGACACTGGTGCCTCCCTCGCTGTCAGTGTAGGATGACTCCTCTCCTGAGGTACTGGTGTAACTGGAATCAGTGCTTGTTATGCACCCATACATGCTGTTATGAATGGGTCCAGCACTAAAGCAACGTCATGCAGCAAAGAACAGTAATAGAATTTAAAACAGCCTTTAAATGCTGTCAGAACTTCACTCTGCCACACTTACACAGAAAAAGTGCAGCTGAACAGTGTCTAACAACTTTTAACAGCTGTTTTACCTTCTACCAGAAGGGCAGTTTGTTTCTGCCTGTTGTATCTCTCACCTATTCATGATTTTGCTTCATATTTTGACCTGTCTGTCATAAAAGCTTTGGTTTTCTGGTAAATCACAAAGAATTATGGTCAGTCAATAATGGTTGGAGATTCTTGCTTCCAAATTGTTTAGTAAATGCATAATGATGCAAAAACTGCTGTTTTATTAACTATATAAATGGATTTGAGGAATATTTTAAAAATATACCTGATTTTGTTCACTATTTATTTTTACCATAATTCTTAAGCAAAGCCTGTTGCCTGTTTGACTGTACTAAGTGCTTTACCAGCCAAGCCAGTAAAACACTTTGCACTTATATACTTATATACTGTCTCTGTTTCTGATTTTTTCTTTTAGTCCATGCAGATAAAGCTCCATGCACTGCAAAGACTTATGATTAGATCCCCGATCATAACCTTTCATTGTGTGTCATAACCATTATTATGTGTTCTTGACACAGAAGTAAAGATTCACCTCTTAAGCTTTGCGCTCAAGGTACATTTCTTGCATCCGTGTCTTGCATATAATAAATATGCTAAGGCTGGAGACCTGATCGTCATCCTCTATGTTGATCAGAAAAATCTACAGAAAAGTGAAATGCAAAACTAGCAGCAAAAAAAAAACAAAAAAAAAAAAAAGCAATTGTGATGCACGGCTCTGATAATGTCACATTCACAGTTAAGTAAGTGCTTTATCGATCCATTTTATGCATACTTTACAACATCTGAATAAATTAGATTTGATTACGTAGGTCTATGCTTTCAATGGAGTTTTCTGCTTTTGTCTGGCCAAAATAAATTTCACTTAAGAGATATTTCTGAAATTATCAAAGCATTTGTGAACACAGCCAACAATTAACATCCCATGAATGTTTTATAAGGATTCTTGAGATATTTTAACTTCTTAGACTCTGCAGGCAAGAAGCTATGAAGTATAATGTCAGCCAATGCATTATCTGTATTAGGGGCCCTGCCCCAAGTTAGCATTTCTTTTACCTGACCAGGACTTTTATTGTTCATGGCTGTTTACTGTTGAGTGGTGGCATGTGGGCTTTGTATTTGTCTTACTTTGTTGCTCATTTCATGCTGCAAAAATATTTATCATGCTGACACCCAGAAGGGAAGCTCTATAGTAACCAGCGTAAAGACTTACATTTAGCGCCAGATATAATTTGCCTGCTATATATGATCACCTTGGCCCTATGCATGAAGTCTTTTTCCACAGCAGAGCTTGCTGTTCTTCCTAACATAATATACAAAATGTTGCGAGTGAATTCTAAAACATGAGAAACGACATACAAAAATGGAAAATGGTAACTGCAGGTTTTGCTTGATGATCTGTGAGGACAACACTCACCATATATAAACTTTGGTTTTTAACTTAAATGTTTTCATATTTAAAGGTTAATACTTACACAGAAAACAAACTTGCAGAAGGATTTAAGAAAACAAAAATAGCTGAAAATGTGACATCCTAATGGGCTGTTAGATTTCCTTGAATCTTCCTTTAAAATATAATTTTAGATAATAATATAGAGATAAGGTATTCTTAACTATTTAATTAAAACAGACGCCTTCAGATTTTCAAGATTTTCACTGTAGATCGACACAGCAGTTATTTTAAGACACCATGTCCTGCTTCAGTCTTAGTTTCCTACTAAAGCAGGACTAATATTTCACACATCTGAGCATGAACCAGGATGCAATTTTTTTTTTTTGACATCTGATAGCAGCTTTTATCACTATGCATTAAATCATTCTTGTTCTACATAGCAGCTGTGCCTTCAGCTTTTTTAGTTGCTTGCCATTTGAATAAGCAGATAGAGGCAAAGAGTAGCTTGTAATATACTTTTTAAAGGTGATCACGAGCAGACATGGATTATAGCAGAATCCTAGAGAACCTCTGATTAGCATTTGGAGGCAGAACATTGTCCACATCTCACAGTAGACAGGTAATATGGACAGAATGTTGAGGCGGCACACACATGGCTTTTCTTAAGGAAATATACAAAAGTATTTTGGTCTGTATAAACACCATGTCAAATTGTAAAGCTGCTAACCTGTCAGGGAACCTACAGGACTGTCTGAGAAGTACAGATTGTTACACTACTGCTCACTTAAATTACTCTGACTTTTTTTTGGTTTATTAGTGCAAAATGTATTATTTTTTACAAAACATTTTCAATGGCTTTAAAATTCAGTTAATTCATTTAATTATTTTTTTTATCTGCTTAGGTGGACTTGTCTTTGGTCCCTTCTCTGCCATGATCTGGATCCTGGACAAAAGTATTATATACATAGCAATCACAGTGGAAGGTGTAGTGAACAATGTGTAAAGTAAATATTTACAAATATAGTGACATACAAATACTTATAAATCTGTTTACAAAAAATTTCAGTTGTAAACCATTGTAGGAACCAGGGCAAACCACAAGTCAACATTTGTATGGAGCAACTGCATATATTTGAATAAATGTACAAAAACAATATAGTATGGGTTACAAAAGTCCATTGCTATTTGCCAGTTCTGTGATGCAGCGGGATCCAGTCCTAGCCATGATGTATGCAACTTGGGTTTGAGTGGGGAACCTGATCCTTGAGAAGTCCACCTGGGGTCAAGGAGAAGTTGCATATCAGTCAGCTCAACTATCTCGGGAGGGATTGGGATTGCTTATAGCTAAGGAATATCCGTCATTAGTGAAGGTCAATGATGCTAGTCTAGAGACATGAACATGGTCCATTCAGATCCGTCCTGTACCTCAGTTAATAAATACATAAACAAGTAAACATGATTTAGTAAATAAATATGCACTTCACATAGGGAACTGGATAGAGACATGAACATGGTCCATTCAGATCAGTGCTGTACCTCAGTTAATAAATACATAAACAAGTAAACATGATTTAGTAAATAAATATGCACTTCACATAGGGAACTGGATAGAGACATGAACATGGCCCATTCAGATCAGTGCTGTACCTCAGTTAATAAATACATAAACAAGTAAACATGATTTAGTAAATAAATATGCACTTCACATAGGGAACTGGATAGAGACATGAACATGGTCCATTCAGATCAGTGCTGTACCTCAGTTAATAAATACATAAACAAGTAAACATGATTTAGTAAATAAATATGCACTTCACATAGGGAACTGGATAGAGACATGAACATGGCCCATTCAGATCAGTGCTGTACCTCAGTTAATAAATACATAAACAAGTAAACATGATTTAGTAAATAAATATGCACTTCACATAGGGAACTGGATAGAGACATGAACATGGTCCATTCAGATCAGTGCTGTACCTCAGTTAATAAATACATAAACAAGTAAACATGATTTAGTAAATAAATATGCACTTCACATAGGGAACTGGATGGGACATTATCTAGGGAAATCAAAAATTGTCCCCTGCAGCTTTCCGAATGGTGTCATGCCAAGACATCTTTATATCTTTTCTGAAAAATTTCCTCAGCTATTTGCACTGAGGATTTTCCTGTTTGTGAGGATGAAGCCCTGGTCATAAAGAAAAAGTAAGACAGTTTTCAGGAAAAGTGAAGAAGGCAGTTATCAGTGCAGACATGCTGTACACAACCAACGGCAGACTCTTGTGGTGGGAACCAAATATTTAAAAAATCTGTAAGTATTGACCATAATCAGTGCCTCATTTGTTGATAGAATAATGTTTAGAATTTTATTTTGCTACAGTTTGGAAACTTGCTCCCTCAAAATAGCAATGCAACCTGCAAACATATTACTGTGAATGCTGTAAACACAGACAGGCACATATCAGTTCAATGGTAATTAATTTCTATATATTTTAAATTAATGGTTATGTTACTAAGAAATTACTACTTTCCTGGTGATAAGGATATGAGACATGAGCAGTTTTAAGAAAGTGGCTTAACTGTACTTATTTAATTTTACAGCTATGTACTTTTGTGATTATGGAAATGATTAATTTTAGTGTTTCTGCATACATGGATGGATTGCTGACAGGGTCATTGGGGGAAATGGTTAATTCTGGTGTTTGTACATACTTGGATGGGCTGTTAAATTTCAGAGAAATGTTTCATTCTGGTGCTTGTGCATACTTGGAGATTACTGCTGAAGTTATTGGGGGAAATATTTAATTTTAGTGTCATTTGAGTGCTTGTGCATGCATGGGCAAAGTGATGAATGGATCTTTGGGGAAAATGTTTCACTCAGGTGCTTGTGCATACATGGACAAACTGTGGAAGGGATCTTTGGGGGCAATTATTTATTTTGGTGCTTGTATATACATAGATAAACTGCTGAAATGACCTTTGGGGGAAATGACTCATTTGGTGTAATTTGAGTGCTTGTTCATACAAGGAAAAACTGCGGAAGGGGTCATTGGGGGAAATGCTTCATTTGGTGCCATTTGAGTACTTGTGCATAGATGGACAAATTACTGAATGGATCACCAGGAAATTTAGGGAAAGAAAACAAACAATGCAGCTACACTGCTTGAATGGCAGCAATGCAGCAAAGCCGAGCATAATTTTAATGTATGTAAAACATGGATGTAGTAAATCCTTCAACCATAACTCAACAAAGATTAAACCCCTGATGATCTGGCTCACTGAAATTTAAGAGGCTTTTTTGTGTTTGTGGTGAGGGGCTCCAGCCTCCCCACCTTTCAAATGTATATTATTAGTATATTCTTGGTCATTGAAAATAAGAATAGTAACATATGTCTCTGTCTCTCACAAAAGTGTCAGTGTCATACCTCTCAACCTCTTAGACGAAGAAATCTAGCAAAGCCCAAAAATAGGGACATGTTTTAAATATTGCTTTTAAAAGTTTAAATTTAGAAAGTTGCTAGAATAAAAGGATTTATATTAGTATACATTTTCTGAAGGAAATGAAGTCTGAAAGGCAAATGCATGCCATTATTTAATGAGTTCAATCTTCACTGATTTGCTAGAAAACCACAAATTTTATGAGTTGAAAACCTGGACATTTTGCAAAAATCTGGACAGCTGAATGGTATCGTGAAGCACCAGGGTTAAGTATTCAGCACATGTTTCTTAACACTCTGAAAGTCCATTTCAAAATGAAAATTAATTAAGGGTGTTTTTTTATCAATTATGAGCGAGGATAAATTGACAAATCTTGCTATACTGTCTGTTGAGCATGAATACGCAAAGAAGATAAAACTTGACAAAGTTACTGATAAATTTGCAGACGTTAAGGCTTGAAAACAGAAACCATAATATTTTAAACTGCTACAAACCAATTTATAGGAGTACGTTTTTTGTTTTCAAGACTACAATAATGAATTTTTTTTATTGTATTTACTGTAATATTTTCATTTGTTTTACTGTTGTGATTATATATACAAAGTTCAGTAAAAGAAAATGGCACAGTTTTTTTTCTGGCCATTGGCTTGTTTCATTTCATGATTATTACTGAAAACAATTGTCATAGAGGAAGGGGTGTTTGAAAAAAAAAAGTCTCTGCTGGGGGGTGTTAAAAAAAATCAGCTCCAGGTGTCAGATATACAATTGGTTTCATCTAGATCTCTGACAGTTAAAAGGCTGAAAAGATTTCCAAAAATCAGTGGAACGGTTTGCAGTTCAAGTTTACAGGAATATAAAAACACAGAGAAGGGCAGTTCATTTCCACTACAGACAGAACTAGAGATTGTAAAACATGCCATTAATGTAGAGTATGTTATATAAGAACTTACCAAAACAGCAGATGTTCTACTGATTACTGTTGGAGTATTCCAGTACCAGTGGGTTATCTGAGTGAGTTAACCCAATGACTGGCCAGGGTGGCAAAGCCAAAACGCCTTCTGTATAGTCATACATCTGACATATGACCTTAGCCTGTTGGCATCAGGTTGTATAAGTGGATGTATGAGTGGAAGACCCTCAGACTATCTAAGCAAGACAACCTGGAGACACCTGAGAAAAGACACCAGCAAAAACAACTAGCAAAACAAGTGAGGCCACTTAAGAGACGAGAAGCATGGATATGGGTCCCCTCACAGTCCATGAGAGTTCACAAGATAAATAGCAGAAAAACAGGGGAAGGATGCTGGGAAGTAATACTGCAGGACATCTGCTGTTATGGTATGTTGTTATGAAACTGTACTATGTCCTTCCTTAGATCACTGTTGCAGTATTCTAATACTGCAACAGTGATCTAAGGAAAGACATAGTGCAGTTGCAGTATTCTAATACTATTGGGCAATTCCCAAAGCTCATCAGTTAGAAAGGGTGGATGGACCAGGGAGAGAGGAGCTGTCAATCAATCCAGATAACACAGATCTAGCAAAGGAAACTCTAGATCTGTAGAAAGCATCTACTCTGTCATTTTGTTGTGAAAGAGTGCACAAATGATAATGTGCAGGTGGCTGCCTCTAAAGTAGTCCTAGAATCAATTCCTGTCTAAAAGGCTCTAGAGGAAGAATCAACTGTAGTGAAATGGTCCTTAAAAGGTATGGATAAACACTTAACCATCACAGGAATAACAAAAGTAATGGACTCAGAAAACAACTTAACAATGGTTTGATTGGCGACAGGATTTCCCAACATGGTTTCCTGGAAGGAAACAAACACCTGGTCCACCTTTCTAGTGTCTTTAGTCTCATCCAAATAGAACCCAAGTTGCTCATGCACATCTAAGGAGTACAGAAGTCTTTTACTCTCATTTTGTAGGTTTGAAAGGAAAGAAGGTAGATTAAAAGCCAAAACAAAATTTAAATTTAGATACAAAGGAGAACAGCCTTCCTAGGTGGGTTCAAATGAAGTGCACCCTTGGCAAACTGCTTTATCTCAGTTCTAGAAAGCAGAGGATGAACAAGGAGTATATATGCAGAAATGGTAAATAGTGTGCCTTGATAGAGGAGTATGCTAGACCACCTCTTATCGGCTCAACTTCTGAACTTGAGGAAGAGCAGGGGAGGCATAAATGAACTTCCTCTCTCAAGGTAAAGCCATGCTATCAGTCCTCCAGGTCTGAGGACAAGGAATCCTTCAGGAAAACAGCCTGAGCTCTTTGCTGTGAGGGGAGGCAAATATGTCTATCTAACGAATACCCTATTTGTCTGGTCTGATAATGTCACAGTCCCTTTTCAACATACATTTGTGAGGTTCTTCCATGGACCTGCTAATTAATCTCAAGAGCACTGACCTGGGAAGTAATGTAAACTGTTTGTAGGGACAGGTTTGCTTTTATAGCTTGGTCCCAAGTCAGAAAAGCCAGTTTGCAAAGTTGGTAGGACTGTGTCCCCTCCCCTGTTTGTTTGTATACCACATGACTCTTCTGTTTTCTGTGAAAATCCTGAGTGGTCCTGTAGTGAGAGACTACCTGTAGACTCTGAATGAGTGCATTCATTTTTTCACATTCATGTATTACTTCCTTTGTTTGAGGGTCCAGTGACCTTGAACAGCTAATGAACCTGTTCATGCACCCCAAGCTAGATCTGATGTATCTGTGTGCAGTTCCAGAGTGGGAACAGTAGGCCTTAATGGCAGTCCTGGATTTAGCTGCACCTGAGAGATCCATGGAGGTAACTTTCTTTTTTTAGAAAAGGCAGTATTGGAATCCAATTGTCCAATAGGTGACAATGTTGAGACCAGACAGACTTTAGGTACCACTGAATCTTTTTCATGTGAAATTTAGCAAAGGGAATCATGGGGATGGAAGCTGCCATGAACCTAAGAGCTCTTAGGATTTAACTTACAGGACAAGATTGAAGAAAAAGGAAGGAATGTAAATACATGGCGACAGTCTGCACTTACTTTTGCAGGAGAAAGATTAGCCTGAGGAGTGTGTCCAACCTGCACTCAAGAAAGACTAGATCTGGGTGGGGGTTATGGCAACCTTTTTTTAGATTAATCATGAAGCTCAGTCTCTGCAGAAGGGAGATAGTGTAGTTGAGATGACTTAACAGGTCTTTCTGAGAGGTCACCTGTAGATGAAGCTTATTGAGATTTGAGAATATTTGAATTCTCTTCTCTGAGTACTGCCAATTGCAATATCAAGGGTTAGGCACTTTGTGAAAACCCTAGGGGCTGTAGATAACCAAAAAGGTAAAGCAGAGAACTGAAAGTCTGATGAACAAATTGAGGACCTGAGAAACTTCCTGTGAGGAAAGTGGATGGGAATGTGAAGGTAAGCATCTTTCAGATTTAAGGATACCAGAAAGGCTTATGGCAAGATTGTAGGGAAGAGTTTGAAGGGAAAGCATTTTGAAAGGAAGTACCTTCAGAAAGATACTGAGGTGAGACAAGTCTAGAATGGGTCTCCAATATCCTTCTTTTCTAATCACCAGGAAAGGTTTGGAATAAAAGCCTTCTCCTAAATGTTGTGAGGGTACAGATTGCATAACAGGAGGAGGAAGAAAGTACACCAGTTGGTTAGAGGGGGAAGAATACCTCTGAAGGCTGGGAAGTCCTTCTGAGTCATTTTGTAGCCTTGTTGAAAGTTAGCAAGGACCCACTTGCCTGAAGTTATGAGCTGGAAAAAGTGGGTGGGGAGAGGAGGCAGAAAGGAGTCAAGCAGATATGTATGGAAAGGGAGGTTTCACAGAACTGGAATCTCCTTTAAGTTTCTAGGCAACTTTCTTCCTTTCTGAGCATATTTTGGGTCCCTATGGGAAAAAGAAGTGGACTTAGCTGGGTAGTTTGTTTATATCTGGCTACTGAGATAATGATTTGCTTAAAATCTTGCACAATTTTACTTTTCTTCTGCAAAGATTTGAGCAGGTGTGCAGCAGCAAGACCAAACAGAAAATTCCTGTAGAGCGGGCGAACTAATAGTTTAGCACTGATATCTTGAGGGAGGGACTGAGAATGAAGCCACGCAAATCCACTGATGATAGATTCAGTAGTAGCCACCTTGTAAGAGACTTCCACTGCATCATAAATACTTTGGTTCCCTGATCTACAACAGAAACAGTCTGCTGCTTAGCTTCAGCCGCCTCAAGGTTAGTTAGCTGGTCTTACCACCAACAGACAACAGATACTCTGTCATTTAGTTCTGATAGTTCAATGCTCAAAAGGCCAAACTGGCAGAAGTCTAAACCTTCTTTCCTTATGTCCATTTCCCTACTACCTCTGGCTCTGCCAGTAGGTAAAATATTAGCAACAGGTAAAGGTTAGGAAGGCATGTCAGTGCAGACAGAAAACAGGGAAGAATCCGCTGTAGGAGTTTTATATAAAAAAATTTCAGATCCTCTTAACACTTTAAAACTTAACAGGCCTCTTAGGAGACAAGAGCTGGGAATCAGGAGAAGCAGAAGTGGGTGCAAATGCATTTAGAAAGGCCTCCAAGACTGGAGGGACAGGAGCTGAGGTAGGAGCTCCTACCACTAACAAAATTCAGTACCTCTTCTGGACATCAAAAATGTGTCTATATTCTCTTTCAAAATACTGCATTATTTTTGTGATTTTTTTCGGAAAGGAAATGTCCTTAACAGGGGAATAAGGGGATAAAGCATTCTCATCATAGGAAGTCATTTAAGCTTGGAGAATAACTATTAGATGAATCTTCTTCCTTAGAAAAAGATGATTCATGCCATCACTTCTTAGAAGGGGTAGAAAGAGAGACAGAAGTAAGAAAGGAAGCAGGATTAATAGATAAAATGGCCTTGTACAGGCCCTGTGAAAATTCCATCCATTCCATTTACTGAGACATTTCAGAAGGAGAAATATTCTTGCCTTTTGTTTCCTTTTCTTAGTGTGAAGTCTTCTTTTACAAAGCAAGAGAGATCTGACCCTCAGTGCACCTCAATCAAGGATCCAGGTACCGCTTCCCAAGCCAGAATTTGAGATATACCCTGCAGTCCCTCAGAGACAGTAAGCATTGGTTCTTCCTTCTCAACAAAATCAGTGTGATCAGTCATAGTGGACATGTGAGAACTGGATGCGATGCTGGCCTTTAGTGATAGCAGGAGCATTAAATGTAATCATGTGTACTGAGGGATCCTGCATTACCTCAGTGGATATGCCTGAGTTCAACTGGAGAGACAATGGTTCAGGCCTAGGCCTTTTGAATTTTCTTTTGGTGTGAGCAGAACATTGGATGCCAAGGGATCCTCAATTTTGGTTTTGGATAGTTAAAAAAAATTAAAACATATACTTAATATTCAGTTGACAGACACCATCTACTTCTTCTTCAGCCATAGACTTCCCTGAACAATCACTGCTTACATGAGAAAATTGTTAATTTGAGATAACTGAACAAACTACTGCATTATGTTTTAGTGAGAACTAATGCTATGATGGTTTATAATTAATCTTGGATTGGGGGTCCTTGGATTGACTAAGTCAGGGAGAATTGGAGAAGCTCAGCATTTTTCCTCTAAATGTCATTCTTTCAGTGGGCGCTGTACCTATTTGGCTTGGGTCTCATCAGTTATGCCACAGCACAAAGCAAAATAACTTTCTATAATGTTCAAAGAACAAAACCAAATGAAGGCACATATAGTAGCAGAAATGAAGCACATACATAGTGTATTAACATGCCTATTATCCACTGTATAAATCAGAAAATGACAAGAAGGTACATAAGAATTAAGGGAATATCTAATATTTAGGTCATGATAATCTTATCTTCGAATGACCATCAGTATAAGACTGTTCGTATGGGTATTATTGTTTCCGAATACCATTAGGCCAATGAGCCAAGTAGCTGTTAGCTTTAAGTGTCTTCATTCTTTGTAATGTTGATCTGGGCACCAAGCAGTGTAACTGTACATAATACAAAGAAACTTTCAGAGTAAAAAATAAAAGGCAGCAATGTATTTACAGCATAATTTATCAGAAATATAGCACACAGTCCCAAATATTCAATACCTATTCAAAAAACTAATGTAAGCTAACTAAAATGTAACAAATAAATAATTCAACACAGATAAAATACAGTAATTTGATTGCAACCATCTTATCATTTAGCATAAATCAGTATTGTTCTTAACAGGCTAGGTTTTTGGTGTTTACTTGACTTTATAGTCACATTTATTCTTAATATTGTTAAGTTACACCACCATTCTCTATTTTGTTTACAATTGTTAATAGTGGAAGCAGAGCCCTGTGTTTGTGGCATCCCAAATTGAAGAAAAGAGTGTGTGTTTTAGTAATACTTAGCAATAAGGTGCTCATCTAGAAACCAGTACCTGACATGTAAATCTCATTATGCAACATGGGTTATTTTTTATTCCAAGCTGTAATCTTTATTAAGGCTGTGCATGTGAAAATATATTTCTGGCAGTTAGAATAGAGGGTTACAGCTGTGAGTTGTAGTTCCTGTTGTATAGGATATGATTCCATCAACCCTCATTTACCTAGTGTGTGATTCTAAGCAAGTTGCTTACCCAGACATTTCTCCCGGGTAACCCTTGAACAGAGATTGGGTGCCCAGTTGGTCTACCTGATTAACAACTGGGTTTTATTATTATGATCATACCAAGTTTACCACCTTTGCTTTTTCTTACTTATCTTTATATATAGATTTTTTTTATTTTTATGGCAGGTGGTATAGGGGGTTAAGGCTGTAAGCTGTACTTCCTGTGGTACAGGGTTTGATTCCTTCAGCCCTCATTTGCCTATTATATGAACAAGTCCTTAACCAGACTGTGTTTGGGGAAACTAAGAATTCGGGCTAGGCTCCTCAATGGTCTATTGGACTACAAACCTAGTAACCACCTACGACCTATAAGCTTATTTGCTTGTTAGATATTTACATTGTAGTTTTAAAAAAAAGCTGCCCAATTATCCATGCACTGTTTTTTGAAGGTCATTTGTTTGCGTTGATTACCACATAGCATGCCTATGGTCTGGGAGATAAATAAGAACTTTTCTTGTAACCAACCCAAGACAAATCCCTATAAAAACAGATGTGTTGGAAGATTAGTTAAATCCAGAGAAGGAAAACAAAAACAGATATAAATTATAATGCTCTTGTCTGACATAGCATGAAATGTGTCTAACAAATTTTTCAATTTAAAGAAGAAAAAAATATATATGTATGTGTGTGTGTGTGTGTGTGTGTGTGTGTGTGTGTGTGTGTGTGTGTGTGTGTGTGTGTGTGTGTGTATGTGTGTGTTTATGTGGATGTGTACAGCAATATCTATTTATCTCTCTCACTCTCTATGTATATAGATATACTTACATATACTCAGTAATGACAGTAATGTGTGGGACATAGGCTGGGATTCAGAGAGAGACTTCCTATTGGGGAAGCCTTAACATAGCCATTTTCTTCCTTTCAGTAAGCCTTAGACCACCCTGCAGCTGAGATTTCCTGCTAATAGGGGCCTTACTATAAATGGTGGTCTTGCAGGCAGAGCTGCATGGTAATGCAGCAATCTGGGCAAACAGTTTATGTTAAGTAGCCATATGCTCTCCCCCAGACATGCCAGCAGCTCCCAATTTATGGTGCTGGCAGAGCAGAATTTCAGTGTTGATGAAAAAAGTGAACACCATCAAATGACAGTGGTCATCCTTATGAAAGGAGTCATAGAGTAAGTATGTTCAGTGAGAATATGAGGTGGGGGTGTGCTATTCCGTGTATGCTTACCCACTTGTCTGAAGGGCATGAAAGAAGTTGGATGAATGTGTGTGTGTGTGCATGTGTGTAATTGTAATGAAATGCCTAGGAGAGAGAGAGAGAGAGAGAGAGAGAGAGAGTGTGTGTGTGTGTGTGTGTGTGTGTGTGTGTGTGTGCACGCATGTGTGTGTGTGTGTGTGTGTGTGTGTGTGTGTGTGTGTGTGTGTGTGTGTGTGTGTGTGTGTGTGTGTCTGTGTGTATGTGTGTGCGTGTGTGCATGTGTGTGGGTATGTATGTGTACGTGTGTGTGTATGTGTGTATGTGTGTGTGTGTGTGTGTGTGTGTGTGTGTGTGTGTGTGTGTGTGTGTGTGTGTGTGTATGTATGTGTGTGCGCATGTGTGTGTGTGTGTGTGTGTGTGTGTGTGTGTGTGTGAGTTTGTGTGTGTGTGTGTGTGTGTGTGTTCAGTGCAAGGATGTTTGAATGTGGGTGAGTATCGGGGGGTGCTATTGCCAACAGCTTGTATGTGACTCTAGGGAGAACACTGCCACTGTCATGACTGACAGCTTTTGTGTTAGCTTGAGTGTGATTAACACCCATACTAATGAGATGATAATGAAATCTTTCAGTAACCATTTAAAATATAGGGACTAGAAATGCCAAGTCCTGGAATGTGGAAATAAACTGAACAAAAATCCTGGCTTACGTATACTAAGTCCAAAATTGCCATTTCTTGGAATATTCCCTTTTCACTGAGGTATTGTGATCTTCGAGTTAGTTTGTAGAAGAAGAGGGGTGCAGGGGGCTTGTCCTCTGCAAAAAAACATGTTTAAAGGAGAAGAGCACCATTTGATAGTCACTCTTCTCCTGTATTTTTGGTCTTTTTTTTACTTTCAGCATTTCGGGACTTGGAACTGAGTCCCACATTTCAGTAAGAAGCAAGTGTTTGTCATTGTGAGCTTAGCTGTCTCTGAATTTCATTTTACCACCATTGCAATAATTGACTTACCTGCTATAGGTAATTACTACGAGTCATGAGCTTCTTTCTCAATCATAGGCCTACAGAAGCATTATGAAAAAAATAATAGGAACTGCCTAGAGAATAAGATACTACCTTAGAATGTGTTGATACCTTTAAAATGATCATTACATTAAAAAAAATGTCATGTGCAGTTACTATGCCTCAAAAAGCTGTATTTCAACAAACACAGATAAAGCAAGTGAGAAAAATTATCTAAGTGTGAAGAGTTGGAAGATTTACCTTTCCACAGCTCTACAGACTACAAGTTAATGAAGCAGTCCAGTTTTAAGATCAGCCTTCATGTCAATACTATCATACATGATACCCCTAAGAAAGTTAAAGTCAAGTAACGCTTTTACCATGGAATACCCTTGGAGTCATAGATTCAAAGTAACAACATGACAGATTATGAAAAGAATATCACCATACTGAATACATAACATCATGTGTGCAGCAAAAAATAGTCATCAGAGGCAGGAATGGGTCAGGTGTATACACACTAACTAGAACCAAAAAAAAACCACTCAGAATGGCGAATATAAAAAACGTTTATTTCATTAAGTGCTTTCGTTCATTAACAAACACTGGACTTTATCAGAATAACCTACTCATACAAAACAATCAATTTATATACCAATAAACCAATCATATTATCACATCAATTAATACCAATAAAGCATTTAAACAAATACTTCCAATTTTTTTCCATAATAACTTAATTAATATATATTTAGTTCATGTTAAAATCATGTGGAATATTCTAAGTTAATAAAATAAAAAATGTAATAAAAAACTGTAATAAAAACTTTAGTCAGCAAGAATCCAACTACCTAATGCAATTATTCTCCCTTAAAAAATACTTAATATTAATAGTTTGATTAAGTCATAGAAAAGTATCTGCTTGTAAGAGGTAAGTGGTAGTAACAATCGGTGAGACTGAAATGGGAAGTGGTAGTAACAGTCTATGAGACTGAAATGGGAAGTGGTAGTAACAGACTATGGGACTGAAATGGGAAGTGGTAGTAACAGTCTATGGGACTGAAATGGGAAGTGGTAGTAACAGACTGTGAGACTGAAATGGGAAGTGGTAGTAACAGTCTGTGGGACTGAAATGGGAAGTGGTAGTAACAGTCTGTAGGACTGAAATGGGAAGTGGTAGTAATAGTCTGTGGGACTGCAATAGGAAGTGGTAGTAACAGTCTGTGGGACTGAAATGGGAAATGGTAGTAACAGACTATGGGACTGAAATGGGAAGTGGTAATAACAGTCTGTGGGACTACAATGGGAAGTGGTAGTAACATTCTGTGGGACTGAAATGGGAAATGGTAGTAACAGACTATGGGACTGAAATGGGAAGTGGTAGTAACAGTCTGTGGGACTGAAATGGGAAATGGTAGTAACAGACTATGGGACTGAAATGGGAAGTGGTATTAACAGTCTGTGTGACTGCAATGGGAAGTGGTAGTAACAGTTTATGAGACTGAAATAGGAAGTGGCAGTAACAGATTGTGGGACTGAAATGGGAAGTGGTAGTAACAGTTTGCGGGACTGAAATGGGAAGTGGTGGTAACAGTCTGTGGGACTGAAATGGGAAATGGTAGTAACAGACTATGGGACTGAAATGGGAAGTGGTAGTAACAGCCTGTGGGACTGCAATGGGAAGTGGTAGTAACAGTCTGTGGGACTGAAATGGGAAATGGTAGTAACAGACTATTTATTTTATTTATTTTTATTTTATTTTATTTTACATTTGTTAACCGGGCTGGTCCAACTGGATGCATATCCTTTTTCAGTAGAGGCCCGAGGAGAAAAGCTCCAATCATAATCTTCAAACACAAAATATCAAAACAAGTTATATAAAAAAATACAGGTTATAACAATACAAGTTACAAAAAGTATAAAAAAAGTAGACGTTGTACATTTACAAGGTTAGTAAAAAAAGTCAATTTACATAGAAGTATAATGAGACAAAGATCAATCATCTGGTAAAACATGACAGGGAAATATTATATACTAATAGAGTATATCAAGTTCAAGAATCACCATCTTATATTTGTGGTAAAAATGTATTTCAAGATAAGTGATAAGGGAACAAGAATTAGGAGATGGGGACTGGATAGATTTGGTGTGAAGGTGTGAAGGTATGATATATTAGATTAATCAGGTTCAGGACATGGGACTGAAATGGGAATTTGTAGTAACAGTCTGTGGGACTGAAATGGGAAGTGGTAGTAACAGTCTGTGGGACTGCAATGGGAAGTGGTAGTAACAGTCTGTGGGACTGAAATGGGAAGTGGTAGTAACAGTCTGTGGGACTGAAATGGGAAATAGTAGTAACAGACTATGGGACTGAAATGGGAAGTGGTAGTAACAGTCTGTGGGACTGCAATGGGAAGTGGTAGTAACAGTCTGTGGGACTGAAATGGGAAATGGTAGTAACAGACTATGGGACTGAAATGGGAATTTGTAGTAACAGTCTGTGGGACTGAAATGGGAAGTGGTAGTAACAGTCTGTGGGACTGCAATGGGAAGTGGTAGTAACAGTCTGTGGGACTGAAATGGGAAGTGGTAGTAACAATCTGTGAGACTGAAATGGGAAGTGGTAGTAACAGTCTGTGGGACTGCAATGGGAAGTGGTAGTAACAGTTTGTGGGACTGAAATGGGAAGTGGTAGTAACAGTCTGTGGGACTGAAACGGGAAATAGTAGTAACAGACTATGGGACTGAAATGGGAAGTGGTAGTAACAGTCTGTGGGACTGCAATGGGAAGTGGTAGTAACAGTCTGTGGGACTGAAATGGGAAATGGTAGTAACAGACTATGGGACTGAAATGGGAATTTGTAGTAACAGTCTGTGGGACTGAAATGGGAAGTGGTAGTAACAGTCTGTGGGACTGCAATGGGAAGTGGTAGTAACAGTCTGTGGGACTGAAATGGGAAATGGTAGTAAAAGACTATGGGACTGAAATGGGAATTTGTAGTAACAGTCTGTGGGACTGAAATGGGAAGTGGTAGTAACAGTCTGTGGGACTGCAATGGGAAGTGGTAGTAACAGTCTGTGGGACTGAAATGGGAAGTAGTAGTAACAGTCTGTGAGCCTGAAATGGGAAGTGG
Organism: Protopterus annectens; assembly: GCF_019279795.1. Taxonomy (NCBI): domain Eukaryota; kingdom Metazoa; phylum Chordata; order Ceratodontiformes; family Protopteridae; genus Protopterus; species Protopterus annectens. The sequence goes on along the minus strand of NC_056731.1, from coordinate 596,274,320 downwards.
TAGTAACAGTCTGTGGGACTGCAAAGGGAAGTGGTAGTAACAGTCTGTGGGACTGAAATGGGAAATGGTAGTAACAGACTATGGGACTGAAATGGGAAGTGGTAGTAACAGACTATGGGACTGAAATGGGAAGTGGTAGTAACAGTCTGTGGGACTGCAATGGGAAGTGGCAGTCTGTGGGACTGAAATGGGAAATGGTAGTAACAGACTATGGGACTGAAATGGGAATTTGTAGTAACAGCCTGTGGGACTGAAATGGGAAGTGGTAGTAACAGTCTGTGGGACTGCAATGGGAAGTGGTAGTAACAGTCTGTGGGACTGAAATGGGAAGTGGTAGTAACAGTCTGTAGGACTGAAATGAGAAATGGTAGTAACAGACTATGGGACTGAAATGGGAAGTGGTAGTAACAGTCTGTGGGACTGCAATGGGAAGTGGTAGTAACAGACTATGGGACTGAAATGGGAATTTGTAGTAACAGTCTGTGGGACTAAAATGGGAAGTGGTAGTAACAGTCTGTGGGACTGCAATGGGAAGTGGTAGTAACAGTCTGTGGGACTGAAATGGGAAGTGGTAGTAACAGTCTTTGAGCCTGAAATGGGAAGTGGTAGTAACAGTCTGTGGGACTGCAATGGGAAGTGGTAGTAACAGTCCGTGGGACTGAAATGGGAAATGGTAGTAACAGACTATGGGACTGAAATGGGAAGTGGTAGTAACAGTATGTGGCACTGAAATGGGAAGTGGTAGTAACAGTCTGTGGGACTGAAATGGGAAGTGGTAGTAACAGTATGTGGCACTGAAATGGGAAGTGGTAGTAACAGTCTGTGGGACTGAAATGGGAAATGGTAGTAACAGACTATGGGACT
>NC_056731.1:596213456-596268456 GCF_019279795.1 Protopterus annectens | reverse complement strand
AAGTAATGGGACACTGAAATGGCTGCAGGGGTGGGGGGCCCTGATCTATGACACTGCCTAGGGCCACATTTGACCATGATCCGGCTCTGATCAGAGGGGAATACAGCTTTTGTTTAAATTTTAATTTATGACTAAGTTTGTTTGGTAGAGGTTTGAGTACTGAACATGTTTTGTCTTGGAGAAATGAATATTATACAATGACTGTCCATTAACATTCAAAAACAAGCATGCTGATTGGTCAGCCCAACCAGCATGCCCACAAGCATATGCCAGTGGAATAAAGTACGGTCGCCCAAACTTTCTTCTATTAATATATGCCATGAAAATTCTAATTTTTTTTAATTAAAAAAAATAAATACATTTACAAAAAACAGAGACTTAAAAAGAACAAAAGAGATGGGATGGAGAAAAATACAAGGATAATCAGGCATGTTAAGGATAATCAGGCATGTTAAGGATAATCAGGCATGTTAAGGATAATCAGGTATGTTAAGGATAATCAGGCATGTTAAGGATAATCAGGTATGTTAAGGATAATCAGGCATGTTAAGGATAATCAGGTATGTTAAGGATAATCAGGCATGTTAAGGATAATCAGGCATGTTAAGGATAATCAGGTATGTTAAGGATAATCAGGCATGTTAAGGATAATCAGGTATGTTAAGGATAATCAGGCATGTTAAGGATAATCAGGTATGTTAAGGATAATCAGGTATGTTATGCAAAACTAGAGAAACGTACCTGATTATCATTATATTTTCTCTCTCCCATCTCCCCTCTACATTTGAAGTCTCCAGATTTTATTTATTTTAATTAAAATCAAACAAAAAAGCAACAGAGATCTTCCTTTCTTTGATGTTTCCTTTACAAAGCACTGATGTACTGATGTAAGTGTGGAAATGTAAGTCTCATATACATGTGCAGTACATCAAGAAAGCCCCATGATACCAGGGAAAATGCAGAAGAGCAAGATACAAGGATATGTGTCATTATCTATGGTTCCTATCAATTACTCTGCATACTACCTAGATAAAACAAAAACTGGAAGTGAACATCTACTTTAGACTGGATCTTAACTAATACCCTAAGCCATATTATTTCCATACTCCCTAATACCTTAAAGAAAAGTAAGTTAATTTTTTCTTAATTAATGTCATTGCATAATAGCAATAACCTATGGCTGGGTGTGGGTAATGCTGATTTACCCAGGGTTGGCTTTGTTTGGTCATTTGGGCTTCGCCTTCATGGCCAAACCACACCAACCATGGGTAAATCTAACATTATCTACACCCATCCATTGGTTATTGCTGTAACAACATGAGGGTATAGGCTGGCAGTTATTGGGAATTGGCAAGGGAAGTATTTCAAGAGATAGTATGTGTGGTAGAGGATGGCAGATTATGACATGGGGTATGGCTTTGGAAAGATGTGTGTGCAAGCAGTGACAGAGTTAGCACTAATATTAATAGTATTAATAACTGATATTAGTACTACTGTTAACACAATTTGATATTTCTTGTGCTTCCAGGTTGAGAGTGCAGTGATTCTGGTTCCTTGGACTCAACGTTTGATTCTTGAAATGTCTACTAATATTAAATAACATACTACTGCAGTCTTGTGAGATCTGTACATCTGAAAATTAGAAATGAATGCGGCAACCTGTAAGAACCAGTTGTTTGGGTTGTTTCTTTAATCTTCAGTAAAGAGTCATTAAAAACAAAGGAAAAGGTAAAAATGGATTTTCTATTATCAGTACTCATGTCAAAAAATATCTGAGTGTACATACAGAGTAGAAAACGGTCCTAAAAGAACACAGAACACATTTTGTTCCCGACTCTTATTTGTTTATTTTAATATATTTGGTGATATCATATGGTATTCTGGAGTTACTTGACATGTTTCACCGCAAGTTTACTCAGCTGCTTGAATCATGAATCATTATGGCATATCATACTTACTTCCAGATTAATTTCTTATAGAAGATATTATTATTGTTATTATTATTATTATTGTTATTGTTATTATTATTATTATTGTTATTGTTATTATTATTATTATGAAGAAATAAATGGCAGTAGTTCAACCCATATGGTTTATGTTTGCCATTATGTTTACAAAACATTTTAAACTGAAAAGATAGGAGATTAATTACTTGTAACCTGGGTGGGAGGTTGGCGTAATGATTAAGGTGCTTATCTTAAAGATACAAGGTGCAGGGTTTGATTCTCACATGGGCTATTTGGCTAGGCTTAAAATGACCCACAAGGGCAGTTAGCTTAGTACTAACTTATGAAATATATGTGACATAGTAATGAATATTACAGCAAGGCAAATATAGAAGCAGAGCATATTTGCAGTTTATCATTTCACATGCTTTATATAATATAGCAACATACTATGTATGGTCATGCTGGGATTAAGGGCCAGGTTTTAAAACACGTGCTGTCAGTGTAAGATACTAATTGCAGTGTCAGCCTGCTTTATAGATAAGCCTTACACAAGAGTAAATCACTTACACAAAGAGCAAGTTTTTTGGAATATGCTAGGTTTATCTCTTGTGAGGTTTGTTCATGGGAATAAAGCCAGGTACAAGTAAACTCCAATATAACCAACACCCAAAGTATAGTGCTGCTGTACCATATCTTATATTCATTTTAGGTTTTTAAAGCTTTAACGGTTTCTTTTATTTTTCAGTAATTAAAAATAGTCCATGTTTTACTTCAGGCAAAATGTTTTATAATCATAGTGTCATTAGCTCATTCTTCTTAATACAGAGAGAACATTTGATAAGGCCTTCTGTTCCCCCTTTTTCCCTTTTCAAAAAGTAAAAGAAACTTTTTTTTTCTTTTTCGCCTGAACCTTCTTGTGTTCTGACTATCCTTCTCAAACATAGTGGAAATATACAGTATATTTCAGAGCATTTGTTATAACTGTATTTGCTATAACTGATTTAAGTATTTTTTTCTGGCTTTTTGAATATTTACTGCTTAGCGACTGCATCTTAGCCTGTTTATACAGCTCTGCATTCTATTTAAACTGTTTTTGTGTTGATTAACTGTTTTGCACTCTTAAAAAGTTATTTGTTGCTTAATTTTACCTGTAGGCTAACACACTCAAGTGTGCTAGCCGCTTAAAAGCATTTATAGCATTTACTGTCTGTTTTTTCCTTGTCTCTGTAAAAAAAAAAAAAAAAAAAAAAAATCTCTTGTTTTCCCACCTTACTGAACTAGAGTAGTCCAGTTTCAGAGTTGCTGACCCCTGGGCTTTGTTTTTAGTTCCTGTTACTGATCCATTGCCTTATTAGGAAGGAGGGAAGTTTCTTTGCTTACCAGTGGGAGTGGGAAGCACTGAGCAGCCTTTTTGTCCGAATTGGTGAAGTTTCAGCCAGAAACTAGTAGTCCATTGGTCGTTTTGGGCCAATTCTTAGCTCCTTTCAGCCCCCTGCTATAAAACACGCTAAACACGCATTTTCCAGCTTGTACCAACTCAGCACAGATCCTCGTGGTGGCCTGCAGAGTGATCCAAGCAGCAGAGAGCTAAAAGAGTGACTTTCTACCAGATATAAGTATTTTTGTGGCTTTCCCACTGTTATTAAGCTAGCGACTGCATTTCGCCTGTTTTACTGCTACTTTAAGTGATTTCTGCATTTTACACTGTTTATTGCACTTTAAGTTACTAATTGTTGCAAATTGTTTCTGTAGGCTACACACTAAAGTGCGCTAGCCGATTTACAGCATTTATAGCATTTACTGTCTGTTTTTTTCCTTATCTCTGTAATAAAACAAAAAATCTCTTGTTTTCCCGCCTTACTGAACTAGAGTAGTCCAGTTTCAGAGTTGCTGATCCCTGGGCTTTGTTTTTAGTTCCTGTTACTGATCCATTGCCTTATTAGGAAGGAGGGAAGTTTCTTTGCTTACCAGTGGGAGTGGGAAGCACTGAGCGGCCTTTTTGTCCGATTTGGTGAAGTTTCAGCCAGAAACTAGTAGTCCATTGGTCGTTTTGGGCCAATTCCTAGCTCCCTTCAGCCCCCTGCTATAAAACACGCTAAACGCGCATTAGCGTGATTTAGCGCGGAGTTGCCACTGTTGCACACAATAGCAGCGGCGGTTAAACAAAGTTAAACTATTCGGGCCATCTAAATTCCACTCTTCAAATTTTCCCTTAGAACTACCTTCCTCGAGCTGTACTGCTGATCTAACCAGCATATCCTATAACTGAAAAGTTCATCTCTACTTGATTCCCAAGTAGACTATTCTCTATCTGTAAAGCCTAGCACTTACTCCTACAGTACTTGCACCTTGATAAAGCACTCTTATTATAGATAGTACCCCACCAGCCTAAAACCCACTTCCCCCGGTGTCCTTTGAAAGTCTCTTTATCTACTACTTCTAGTATGTTGAGGGATCAGTTGCTAGTGTCCTCTCCAGCTCAACTGGTGAACCTGGGAATATTGAGGCAATGTTACAATTGCCTCATGTACACAGACAATCCTCTCCTTCTCCCACAAAACACAAATACATGAGAGATGCAACTATACGGCCAAACTGGAGGCTGAGCTCTCTCAACATAGGACTGGCAAGACCAGACAGGAGGAGAAGGTAACCACACACAATACATACCCAGTCACACATGGTACCATCACAACTTCAAATCATACACATACTCACACAAAGACATACTCGGAGGCTCTGATCAAAAATTTACCAAAACAGCAGAGGCCACCAAAGCAGACACCCAAACAACTACCACCTCACGACCCAACACATGCAACACATAGACCACACAGTCAGAGTGTCAAACAGTCACAGCCCTTAAGGCCAAACAAAATGCCAGACACACTTGTCATTGGTGATTCCATAGTCAGACACACTGACGTCCCGCCCACCAGACTGAGTAAGGAGAAGGTCACAGTAAGCTGCCTGACGGGCGCTAGAATCCGCCACATAACGCAAGCACTCAGGTCTCTCAACAGCAGGTACAAGTATGACTCAGTCATTGTCCACGCTGGTGTCAACGACCTGAGACGTACCTCCTTGGACTACATGAAAAGGGACATCGAGGAGCTCTCTGATTATGTAGCCCAGGCAGGTATGACCCTGACCTTGAGCAGTATCCTACCTTCACCTAGAATGATGCCACAATACAGTGATAAGATGATCAGCTTTAATAATTGGCTTAAATTCTGGTGTCATTCAAAGGTGATGCAATGTCTGTCTGCCTGGGATGACATGCTGGACAAGCCACGCTGCTTCGCAAGGGACGGCTTGCACCTGTCACCCCTGGGCTTCCGGATATTGGCAAAGGCTCTTGCCACCCCCATAGTTCCTTTTTTAGGCAAGGCTCAAATTCTAAACCTACCACCCTAGAATACCAAAAAGGAAAAAAACTAAGGGTAATGCTGCTCAATGCCAGAAGTCTCAATCTCAAGATGCACGCACTCGAGGCCCTTCTCAATATGGAGAACATCGATGTCTGTGCTGTGACAGAAACCTGGTTCAAGGCTCCTGAGAGCACCCCAGCACTAACAGGTTTCACCTCATATCATGCCCGCCCCAAAATCCGGACAACACCAAGAAAGAAGGGGGGGGTGTCCATATTCATAAAGGACACCCACACCTCAAGGTTGGTGGCAACGCACGATGCATCGGAGACCATCCAGGTGCAATTAACCATAGGCAAGACTGCTCTGCAATTTGTAGCATATTACAGGCCACCCTCTCAAACTCAGGAACCTCACATGGCCTTCCTGAAAACATTGGAGGGGATAAATGTATCTCCAAGCACCATCATACTAGGTGACTTCAACTACCCTAATATAGACTGGGAACACTACTCAAGCCCGAACACTCTAACCCAAAGATTCCTGGAGTTCATAAACTCAAATGCCATGGAACAACTAGTCACCATCCCCACAAGAGGAGAAAACATACTTGATCTCATCATCACGAACATGGGATCAAAATGTTCAACACCGGAAGTATACCCCTCACTGGTGAGATCAGATCATAAACTAATCTAGCTGGAGGTCCTCATCCCGCCCCCACCTGAAACAAAAAAGACCACAGTGAAAAACTTCTCAAAAGCCGATTTCACACTTCTAAAAACTAGTGTTGTCTCCTTTAAGGCCCCTGAGCCAGTGGTAAACATTACTCAAACTGCTGAATCACTTACAAATGCCTTCTACCAGCAAAATATCTCTTGTTTTTCCTGCTTTACTAGTTTAGTCCACTTTCAGAGTTGCTGATTCCTGGGCTTTGGTTGTAGTTCCTGTGTACTGTTTCCTTGCCTTATTTGGGGGAGAGGAAGTTACCTTGCTTACCAGTGGGAGTGGGAAGCATTGAGCTGCCTTTTGTCCAGTTTTGTGAGGTTTCAGCCAGCAACTAGTAGTTTATTGGTCGTTTTGGGCCAGTTTCTAGCTTTTTCCAGCCCCCTGGTATAAAACGCGGTAAACGTGCGTTAGCGCGATTTAGCGCGGAGCTGCCACTGTTGCACACTAGGGCAGCGCCGGTTAGGCAGGTTTAAACTATTCGGGCTACCTAAAGTCCACTCTTCAAATTTTCCCTTAAAACTACCTTCCTCGAACTATACTACTGATCTAATCAGCGTATCCTATAACTAAAAAGATCATCTCCACTTGACTCCAAGTAGACTATTCTCTATCTGTTAAACCTAGCACTTGCTTCTACAGTACTTATTACCTTGATACGGCACTCTTGTCATAGATAGTACCCCAAAAAGGTAATCCCCCATTTCTCGGTCACCCACGTCCCCCTGAATCTTTTTTAAAGTTTTTGTCTATCCTTCTAGCATGTCGAGGGATCAGTTGCTAGTATCCTCTCCTGCTCAGCTGGTGAACCTGGGAATACTGAGGCAATGTTACAATTGCCTCATGTACACAGACAACCCTCTCCTCCTCCCACAAAACACAAATACATGCGAGATGCAACTATACGGCCAAACTGGAGGCTGAGCTCTCTCAACACAGGACTGGCAAGACCAGTCAGGAGGAGAAGGTTACCACACACACTATAGACCCAGTCTCACATAGCACCATTACAACCTCAAATCATACACATAAACACACAAAGACATACTCGGAGGCTCTGATCAAAAATCTACCAAAACAGCAGAGGCCACCAAAGCAGACACCCAAACAACCACCACCTCAGAACACAACACCTGCAACACATAGACCTCACAGTCAGAGTGTCAAACAGTCACAGCCCTTAAGGCCAAACACAATGGCAGACACACTAGTCATTGGTGACTCCATAGTCAGACACACTGACGCCCTGCTCACCAGACTGAGTAAGGAGAAGGTCACAGTAAGCTGCCTGTCGGGCGCTAGAATCCGCCACATAACGCAAGCACTCAGGTCTCTCAACAGCAAGTACAAATATGACTCAGTCATTGTCCACGCTGGTGTAAACGACCTGAGACGTACCTCCTTGGACTACATGAAAGAGACATTGAGGAGCTCTCTGATTATGTAGCCCAGGCAGGTATGACCCTGACCTTGAGCAGTATCCTACCTTCACCAAGAGTGATGCCACAATACAGAGATAAGATGATCAGCTTTAACAATTGGCTTAAACACTGGTGTCATTCAAAGGGGATCCAGTATCTGTCTGCCTGGGATGACATGCTGGACAAGCCACGCTGCTTCGCAAGGGACGGCTTGCACCTGTCACCCCTGGGATTCCGGATATTGGCAAAGGCTCTTGCCACCCTCATAGTGCCTTTTTAGGCAAGGCTCAAATTCTAAACCTACCACCCTAGAACACAAAAAGGAAAAAACTAAGGGTAATGCTGCTCAATGCCAGAAGTCTAAATCTCAAAATGCACGACTCGAGGCCCTTCTCAGTATGGAGAACATCGATGTCTGTGCTGTGACAGAAACCTGGTTCAAGGCTCCTGAGAGCACCCCAGCGCTATCAGGTTTTACCTCATATCATGCTCCGCCCCAAAATCCGGACAATACCAAGAAAGGAGGGGGTATCCATATTCATCAAGGACACCCACACCTCAAGACTGGTGGCAACGCATGATGCATCGGAGACCATCCAGGTGCAATTAACCATAGGCAAGACTGCTCTGCAAATTGTAGCATGTTACAGGCCACCTCACAAACTCAGGAACCTCACATGGCCTTCCTGAAAACACTAGAGGGATAAATGTATCACCAAACACCATCATACTAGGTGACTTCAATTACCCTAATATAGACTGGGAACACTACTCAAGCCCAAACACCCTAGCCCAAAAGTTCCTGGAATTCATAAACTCAAATGCCATGGAACAACTAGTCACCATCCCCACAAGAGGAGATAACATACTTGATCTCATCATCACGAACATGGGAGCACAATGTTCAACACCGGAAGTATACCCCTCACTGGTGAGATCAGATCACAAACTAATCTCGCTGGAGGTCCTCATCCCACCCCACCTGAAATAAAAAAGACCACAGTAAAGAACTTCTCAAAAGCCGACTTCACACTTCTAAAGACTAGTGTGGTCTCCTTTAAGGCCCCTGAGCCGGCGGAAAACAGTACTCAAGCCGCTGAATCACTTACAAACACCTTCTACCAGCACCTGCAGGACTGCATGGATAAGGCAATCCCAAACAAAACAAAGACTCTTAGTACCAAAGGCAAGCGTCCAGTCTGGTGGACCCCAGCCATAAACAAACCCTACAATAAAAGGAGGAAGCTACTACAAGATAGAGCAAAATCCTTAAAAGGTAAGACACCCTTGATCACTATAAGTAAAAAACTAAGAGCTCTCATAAAATCATCCAAAGCAAATTTCGAGAGAAAATAGCTAAAGACTCAAAAGACAATCATAAGGCCTTCTTTAGCTATGTTAGAAACCTAGGAGGAAACTCCCAGATATGCTCAGAACTAGTTCAAAATGATGTGAAGATTACTGATCCTACAGACATTGCCAACATACTGGCTGACAGGTTCAGTGCAAACTTCTCCCAAAAGGAGAGATATCTATACCAAACGATTGCAGCCCCCAAACATCTCCAGCCCAAGTGAGAACTGCTCTCCAAAGCAAAAACACAGCATCCATGGGACCTGATGGCGTCCCCGGCTGTGTGCTCCACGAACTCAATGAGGAATTAAACCCACAGCTAGGACAGCTGTTTAATCAAAGTCTTACCTCTGGATACGTACCCAGGAGTGGCGCACTGCAACTGTGGTCCCACTTCACAAAGGCGGTGCCTCCACCGACCCTGGAACTTACCGCCCATTAGCTTGACAAGCCTTATCTGCAACGCCATGGAGAGGATCATAATGGACCTCATAAATAAAGACATAGGGAATTTGCAGACTTTGGATCCAACCCAGTTTGGCTTTGTCAAAGGCAGATCATGCCTTTTAAACTTGGTTGACTTCTTGAAACAGTCACCAAAGCCATTGACGAGGAAAGGCAGTCCATACAGCCTACCTCGATCTGGCTAAGGCCTTCGATACAATACCCCACTCGGTATCATTGAAAAACTCATCAGCTTAAATGTTAACCCATACATCACAAGATGGGTTGCAAACTGGCTGAGTGACAGAACCCACAGGGTCAGATTTGCTGGCGCCATGTCAGACTCAAAGCCTGTCACAAGTGGTGTCCCACAGGGCTCAGTCCTGGGCCCACTCTTGTTTGGCATCTACTTTTCCAAGTACAAGCAAACACAGGAGGGTTATGGCTGACAAAGTTTGCAGATGACTGCAAACTGGGCCATAGTAGAAAACACATCTGACACAGATATCCTTCAGAAGGGTCTCACAGAAACGGATAACTGGTGCCAGAGCCACGGCCTGAAGTTAAATGCCAAAAATGCATAGTCATACCCTTTGGGAAAAACAAGGTTACCCCTAGCTACCAAATAGGTGGCAATCCACTGAGCACAGAAGAAGTTATCAGGGACCTGGGGACCCAGGTTGATAGTAGTCTGTCATTCGACACCCATGTAGCTAAAGTAGTTAGGAAGACCTTCTATATTGCCCACCTTATCATGAAGGGATTCTCATCTAGATCAAGGGAGGTCATAGTCTCCCTTTACTCATCACTCATCAGACCAATGATTGAGTACAATGCCCCATTCGGGATGTATCTGACCCGACACTTGCAGCAGCTGGAGAGGCCACAAAAGTTCCTCACCAAAAGGATAAAGGGTCTCAAAAATCTGTCCTATGCTGCCCGACTGAAAGAACTCCAGCTCTATTCAGTCACTTACCGCTTGCTCAGAGGTGACCTTTGCCTAACATACAAGGCCATGTCAAACCCAGATTTGATGAATATGCTTCACCTCAAAAATCTAGATCCATCAGAGCCACAAGGGCGGGAGACTTAAACCTCGACACGGCTATTAATAGGACGTGCTGGAGGGATAGATTCATCACCCAAAGACTCCCTATGCTGTGGAACAAAATCCCGGTACATGTGAGGCAGAGCACCTCGCTGGCCTTGTTCAAGAGAAATCTTGACCAATGGATGGGAGATCGCAGATATACCCCAGGGATTACCTCAGTGTCACTGCTCGACAGAGGCACAGCAAAATAATGGGTATAGTTCCCCATACTAAAGGGGTGGCGTAAGCCACAAAACGATAGGCTAGGCTTGTAAATGCCCTCGGGCAGATAGCCTAGTATGAACCTATGAACCTATGAACCTATGAACCTATGAACCTACAGGACTGCATGGATCAGGCAATCCCAAACAAAACTAAGACTCTCTGTACCAAAGGAAAGCGTCCAGTCTTGTGGACCCCAGCCAAAAACAAGCTCTACAACAAAAGGAGGAAGCTACTACAAGATAGAGCAAAATCCTTGAAAGGTAAGACACCTTTGATCATTATAAGTAAAAAACTAAGAGCTCTCATAAAATCATCCAAGGCAAATTTTGAGAGTAAAATCGCCAAGGACTCTAAAGACAATCATAAGGCCTTCTTTAGCTATGTTAGAAACCTAGGAGGAAACTCCCAGATATGCTCAGAATTAGTTCAAAATGATGTGAAAATTGCTGAACCTACACACATTGCTAACATACTGGCTGACAGGTTCAGTGCAAACTTCTCCCCCCCCTCCCCTCCAAAAGGAGAGATATCTATTCCAGAGGATTGTAGCCCCCCAAACATCTCCAACGCCCAGGTGAGAACTGCCCTCACTAAGGCAAAAAACACAGCATCCATGGGACCGGATGGTGTCCCCGGCTGTGTGCTTCATGAACTCAATGAGGAATTAAACCCACAGTTAGGACAGCTGTTTAATCTTAGCCTCACCTCAGGATACACTCCAAGGAGTGGCGACGGCGACTGTGGTCCCACTTCATAAGGGCGGTGCCTCCACAGACCCTGGAAATTACCGCCCCATTAGCTTGACAAGCCTTATCTGCAAAGCCATGGAGAGGATCATAATGGAACTCATAAATAAAGACATAGGGAACTTGCAGACTTTGGATCCAACCCAGTTTGGCTTTGTCAAAGGCAGATCCTGCCTCTTAAACTTGGTTGACTTTTTCGAGACAGTCACCAAGGCCATTGATGAGGAAAGGCAGTCCATACAGCCTACCTCGACCTGGCAAAGGCCTTCACACAATACCCCACTCAGGTATCATCGAAAAACTCATCAGCTTGTATGTAAACCCATACATCACAAGATGGGTTGCAAACTGGCTAAGTGACAGAACCCACAGGGTCAGAGTTGCTGGAGCCATGTCAGACTCAAAGCCTGTCACAAGTGGTGTCCCACAGGGCTCAGTCCTGGGTCCACTCTTGTTCGGCATCTACTTTTCTGAAGTACAAGCAAACACAGGAGGGTTATGGCTGACAAAGTTTGCAGATGACTGCAAACTGGGCGCCATAGTCGAAAACACATCTGACTCAGATATCCTCCAGAAGGGCCTCACAGAAACGGATAACTGGTGCCAGAGCCATGGCCTGAAGTTAAACGCCAAAAAATGCATAGCCATACCCTTCGGGAAAAACAAGGTTACCCCTAGCTACCATATAGGTGGCAATCCACTGAGCACAGAAAATGTCATCAGGGATCTGGGGACCCAAGTTGACAGTAGCCTTTCGTTTGACACTCATGTTGCTAAAGTAGTTAGGAAAACCTTCTATATCACCCACCTGATCATGAAGGGATTCACATCTAGATCAAGGGAGGTCATCGTCCCCCTGTACTCATCACTCATTAGACCTATGATTGAGTACAATGCCCCGTTCAGAATGTATCTGACCAGACACCTGCTGCAGCTTGAAAGGCCCCAAAAGTTCCTCACCAAAAGGATAAAGGGTCCCAAAAATATGTCTTATGCTGCCCGACTGAAAGAACTCCAGCTCTATTCAGTCTCATACCGCTTGCTCAGAGGTGACCTGTGCCTGACATATAAGGCCATGTCAAACCCAGATTTGATGAATATGCTTCACCTCAAAAATCTAGATCCCTCAGAACCACAAGGGCGGGAGACTTAAACCTTGACACGGTTATAAATAGAATGTGCTGGAGGGACAGATTCATCACCCAGAGACTCCCTATGCTGTGGAACAAAATCCCGGTACATGTGAGGCAGAGCACCTCGCTGGCCTTGTTCAAGAGGAATCTTGACCAATGGATGGGAGATCGCAGATATACCCCAGGGATTACTTCAGTGTCACTGCTTGACAGAGGCACAGAAAAATGATAGGCATAGTTTTTATTCAAACTAAAGGGGTGGCGAAAGCCACATAACTATGGGCTAGGCTTATAAATGCCCTTGGCAGATAGCCTAGTATGAACCTATGAACCTATGAACCTATCTGTACAACATGTCAAGAATTAATGTAATTAAAAAAAACATAACATAATAGACTGAAGCAATATAAACAATCCATATCTTCAATAAGGGAATACTGGTACTTGTACAATGGACTTATGGACTCTAGAGTTAACTGCATTCTACATTTGTTTTCTAAATAAAAGCCAGGAATTTTGGGCTTTAAAATTTAAAGTCAGAATGTGGGAGTTTTCTTCAGTCCATCAACCTTAAACAGACTACTCTATAATAAATCAAGCTACTTAAGTTTTGTTACTGTATCATTACACCTTTCTTTTATTGATGCAATACACTCCATTCACTGATATGCATGCATGCAATACATGCCAGTAATGTTACCTTCTTCCTTTGGCAAGGCTGTCCAGTTAGTAAGAGGAAACTGCATGCAAGGTCTGTCAGAAAAGCAGCCTTTGTAATGAAAATTAAAAACATGCTCTGACTGAAAATGCACAGTGTTTGCAATGAAAACTGCTAAAAAATGTTTTGGTGAAATCTGTAATGCTCTTCTTGTTTCAGTAACTAAGTACATATAACATCACAATATTCCTTTTCCATGCTGTACGCAATGAATGGTTAATTACCTACACGCTGGTGAAAAATTAAATATATCAGTGTTGATAAGAGGCATCTGCAGCGTTAGCTGCAATCAGATCATATGTTCTGGCTGCGTTTTATTTAACTCTGCATGGATTAAAGGAAATGATTGCAATTATTTGAAAGGTAATCCAAATGGCTTCCATGTATTTCATTTCTTTTGTAACAGGCACAAAGTTTACTTATATGTGGCTGCCATTCATCTTCTAGTGAATGATTAAGGAATTTAATCATGGAGGAGATGGTTTCATGCAAATGAATTATGTTTTCTGAGTGAACCATCATATAATTCAAGAGATGCACCATTAGGAAGTAATTTAAAAGGCAGGGTAATAACATTGAAAAGTACTGGACAGTGTAAGCAAGATAGAAGCTGTGGGTCTAGCCTGAATGGTATTTTTCCCCATTAAGATTAAACTTGCCTTTAAGGAAAATAGCAATTCAGTCATCCAGTAAAATTTGTCTTTATGAAGCAAATTTGTTTTGCATTACATATCGAAGAGATGAACCTTTAACAAAAAAAAAAAAAAAAAAAAAAAATAGCAAAAATTTATTTTTATAATCATGTATTCAAATTAATAGAATACCCCATTACTGAACATAAACAGATATATATATTTAATAGCCTTCATTAAAAAAATAATATTAATGCATTAATTAGGTCCATACATTTCAGTAGCAGTCAACAGTTTTTGACATTTCATTGCTTTTTGTTATAATAATTGTCACTGTCCCCTTTCCTATCATTTCCACCAACTCTCTCCCTCACATAAAATGCAAATGTTTTTAGAAAAATTATACCTTCAATGTTAGTAAAGGGAATGAAGGAACTTTATACTGTGCTATTTGTGAATATTCTAAGTATATGAACAAAGGCCTTAGTATTTTTATATCTTCACTTGGAAAAAGCTTCAAGCCTATGGCCATTTTATTTACAATACTGATAGGCTGGTGTATGTTGTAACTTGCATTTCCTGTATTGCATTTTAGGTTTGTAAAGCTGAACAAAATCCATGGCAAAGACTATATGAACATCTACAGGCTATAAAAGTAAAAAGTACAAAGTAATGCTAATAGTCTGTCTAGATATGTTAGTGAATATAAAAATTTTAGGAAATTTGTATTTTTAATTTTTAACTGCGGTGATGGTGCTGCGGTAGCATTGTTGCCTCACAGTAAGACGTCCTGTTCGATTCTCAGCCAGAGCGTCTTCTGTGTGTAGACATGCGTGAATGGCCGTACCTTCGTTGAAGGTTGTGTGTCAGGGCTGGCAACTCGGCATGTAAAAATCTACTGCCAATCATTAGCGGACCGGAGGTCCGTTGTGGCGACCCCTAACCGAGAAAAGCCGAAAGACACAAACAAACCAGCCTGAAAGTGTGTTCGTAATAAACAGGTTTTAGCTAGATTTTTGTTATAAGCTTCATATATTTGCAACGTATAGACATTTTACGATGACTGAATTGTCATGTCATTATAACTGCATATTTAAATGTTAATTTGCATAATGCCTTTGTTTCTGAACAAGTCTCAAAGAAGTAAAAAGACAAAAGTGCTGAAATTCATCCAGCTATTCAGAGATCAGTTGTTTAAGCATTATTTTTTTGGTTTTATTTATTAAACCCTAAAAAAGATAATCTAGCACAAAAAGTTGTAATTCAGAAGTTCCTTGTAAAGTCCTGAGCTGCCCATTTGTCAGCCAGCTCTGGCAAGCCTGTACTTGTAGCAATAAATAAGAGGAGATGTCAACGGGAAAGGAGTTTCAGGATGATAGTACAGGCCTGAATTATCATAATTACAGTATATGCTGGTGAGAGATAGGTGTCCTCGCCATATGTATGCCAAAAACAATAACCCATGTCTTTCAGAGATGTTAGGGGAAACAGAACAGCCCATTCAGTAGTCTCCATTACTTTACTTTAAGTGTGCTGCTCAGCTGGGCAGCTCCATATCAGCTGAATATAATCTGAAGCAGATGACTAGTATGTGCAACAGTATTACTTACATACCCAGTATATACAGTTTGGTAGGAGGTATGTGCCTCTGCTGGTCACCTTATAACTGATGAAAGTCAGTGCAGCTAGCTAACAGAGGGACTGCTATATCTGAATCATATCATCCCCTGGTCTTCTTTTGTCCATACCCTACCCAGCCTTTATTCCTAGTTCTACTTAAGTTTCCTAAAAGGTTAAGGTTGGTAACTCACTGTGCTACAGCCTAGTAGAACCACCAGCTCAGAACAAATTAGTGGTGGTAAGGAGTTTATTTTATTTATTTATTTTATTTTATTTTACATTTGTTTACCAGGAAAGCTAGACTGAGCCATTGTCCCATTTTCAGTGGAGGCCTAGGGAGAAAAGCTCCCTTACAAAAAGGAAATTTTAAAAAGCTCCATTACAAGAGAAAAAATACATTACATACTATTGCAGGTATAGATGAGGTGATTAAGCAGTACATATTATAGACATAAATGGATCTGAGTTATCATTACTAATATGTCCTATTTAATGGGTCAGTAGTACCTTCACAGGAATACAGAGTCACAAGCCTGCGTCTGAGTTATCATTACTAATGTGTCCTATTTAATGGGTCAATAGTACCTTCACAGGAATACAGAGTCACAAGCCTGCGTCTGAGTTATCATTACTAATGTGTCCTATTTAATGGATCAATAGTACCTTCACAGGAATACAGAGTCACAAGCCTGCGTCTGAGTTATCATTACTAATGTGTCCTATTTAATGGGTCAATAGTACCTTCACAGGAATACAGAGTCACAAGCCTGCGTCTGAGTTATCATTACTAATGTGTCCTATCTAATGGGTCAATAGTACCTTGCACAGGAATACAGAGTCACAAGCCTGCGTCTGAGTTATCATTACTAATGTGTCCTATTTAATGGGTCAATAGTACCTTCACAGGAATACAGAGTCACAAGCCTGCGTCTGAGTTATCATTACTAATGTGTCCTATCTAATGGGTCAATAGTACCTTCACAGGAATATAGAGTCACAAGCCTGCGTCTGAGTTATCATTACTAATGTGTCCTATCTAATGGGTCAATAGTACCTTCACAGGAATACAGAGTCACAAGCCTGCGTCTGAGTTATCATTACTAATGTGTCCTATCTAATGGGTCAATAGTACCTTCACAGGAATACAGAGTCACAAGCCTGCGTCTGAGTTATCATTACTAATGTGTCCTATCTAATGGGTCAATAGTACCTTCACAGGAATACAGAGTCACAAGCCTGCGTCTGAGTTATCATTACTAATGTGTCCTATCTAATGGGTTAATAGTACCTTCACAGGAATACAGTCACAAGCCTGCGTCTGAGTTATCATTACTAATGTGTCCTATTTAATGGGTCAATAGTACCCGGACAGGAATACAGAGTCACAAGCCTGCGTCTGAGTTATCATTACTAATGTGTCCTATTTAATGGGTCAATAGTACCTTCACAGGAATACAGAGACACAAGCCTGCGTCTGAGTTATCATTACTAATGTGTCCTATTTAATGGGTCAATAGTACCTTCACAGGAATACAGTGTCACAAGCCTGCGTCTGAGTTATCATTACTAATGTGTCCTATTTAATAGGTCAATAGTACCTTGCACAGGAATACAGAGTCACAAGCCTGCGTCTGAGTTATCATTACTAATGTGTCCTATTTAATGGGTCAATAGTACCTTCACAGGAATACAGTCACAAGCCTGCGTCTGAGTTATCATTACTAATGTGTCCTATCTAATGGGTCAATAGTACCTTCACAGGAATACAGAGTCACAAGCCTGCGTCTGAGTTATCATTACTAATGTGTCCTATTTAATGGGTCAATAGTACCTTCACAGGAATACAGAGTCACAAGCCTGCGTCTGAGTTATCATTACTAATGTGTCCTATTTAATGGGTCAATAGTACCTTCACAGGAATACAGAGTCACAAGCCTGTGTCTGAGTTATCATTACTAATATGTCCTATCTAATGGGTCAATTGTACCTTCACAGGAATACAGAGTCACAAGCCTGCGTCTGAGTTATCATTACTAATGTGTCCTATCTAATGGGTCAATAGTACCTTCACAGGAATACAGAGTCACAAGCCTGCGTCTGAGTTATCATTACTAATGTGTCCTATTTAATGGGTCAATAGTACCTTGCACAGGAATACAGAGTCACAAGCCTGCGTCTGAGTTATCATTACTAATGTGTCCTATTTAATGGGTCAATAGTACCTTCACAGGAATACAGAGTCACAAGCCTGCGTCTGAGTTATCATTACTAATGTGTCCTATCTAATGGGTCAATAGTACCTTCACAGGAATACAGAGTCACAAGCCTGCGTCTGAGTTATCATTACTAATGTGTCCTATTTAATGGGTCAATAGTACCTTCACAGGAATACAGAGTCACAAGCCTGCGTCTGAGTTATCATTACTAATGTGTCCTATCTAATGGGTCAATAGTACCTTCACAGGAATACAGAGTCACAAGCCTGCGCCTGAGTTATCATTACTAATGTGTCCTATTTAATGGGTCAATAGTACCTTCACAGGAATACAGAGTCACAAGCCTGCGCCTGAGTTATCATTACTAATGTGTCCTATCTAATGGGTCAATAGTACCTTCACAGGAATACAGAGTCACAAGCCTGCGCCTGAGTTATCATTACTAATGTGTCCTATTTAATGGGTCAATAGTACCTTCACAGGAATACAGAGTCACAAGCCTGCGCCTGAGTTATCATTACTAATGTGTCCTATCTAATGGGTCAATAGTACCTTCACAGGAATACAGAGTCACAAGCCTGCGCCTGAGTTATCATTACTAATGTGTCCTATTTAATGGGTCAATAGTACCTTCACAGGAATACAGAGTCACAAGCCTGCGCCTGAGTTATCATTACTAATGTGTCCTATTTAATGGGTCAATAGTACCTTCACAGGAATACAGAGTCACAAGCCTGCGCCTGAGTTATCATTACTAATGTGTCCTATTTAATGGGTCAATAGTACCTTCACAGGAATACAGAGTCACAAGCCTGCGCCTGAGTTATCATTACTAATGTGTCCTATTTAATGGGTCAATAGTACCTTCACAGGAATACAGAGTCACAAGCCTGCGCCTGAGTTATCATTACTAATGTGTCCTATTTAATGGGTCAATAGTACCTTCACAGGAATACAGAGTCACAAGCCTGCGCCTGAGTTATCATTACTAATGTGTCCTATTTAATGGGTCAATAGTACCTTCACAGGAATACAGAGTCACAAGCCTGCGCCTGAGTTATCATTACTAATGTGTCCTATTTAATGGGTCAATAGTACCTTCACAGGAATACAGAGTCACAAGCCTGCGCCTGAGTTATCATTACTAATGTGTCCTATTTAATGGGTCAATAGTACCTTCACAGGAATACAGAGTCACAAGCCTGCGTCTGAGTTATCATTACTAATGTGTCCTATTTAATGGGTCAATAGTACCTTCACAGGAATACAGGGCCACAAGCCTGCGCCTGCGTTACCATTACTCATGTGTCCTATTTAATGGGGCAATAGTACCTTCACAGGAATACAGAGTCACAAGCCTGCGACTGAGTTATCATTACTAATGTGTCCTATTTAATGGGTCAATAGTACCTTCACAGGAATACAGAGTCACAAGCCTGCGCCTGAGTTATCATTACTAATGTGTCCCATCTAATGGGTCAATAGTACCTTCACAGGAATACAGAGTCACAAGCCTGCATCTGAGTTATCATTACTAATGTGTCCTATTTAATGGGTCAATAGTACCTTCACAGGAATACAGAGTCACAAGCCTGCGCCTGAGTTATCATTACTAATGTGTCCTATCTAATGGGTCAATAGTACCTTCACAGGAATACAGAGTCACAAGCCCAAGGCCTGAGTTATCATTACTAATGTGTCCTATTTAATGGGTCAATAGTACCTTCACAGGAATACAGAGTCACAAGCCTGCGCCTGAGTTATCATTACTAATGTGTCCTATTTAATGGGTCAATAGTACCTTCACAGGAATACAGAGTCACAAGCCTGCGCCTGAGTTATCATTACTAATGTGTCCTATTTAATGGGTCAATAGTACCTTCACAGGAATACAGAGTCACAAGCCTGCCTGAGTTATCATTACTAATGTGTCCTATTTAATGGGTCAATAGTACCTTCACAGGAATACAGAGTCACAAGCCTGCGCCTGAGTTATCATTACTAATGTGTCCTATTTAATGGGTCAATAGTACCTTCACAGGAATACAGAGTCACAAGCCTGCGCCTGAGTTATCATTACTAATGTGTCCTATTTAATGGGTCAATAGTACCTTCACAGGAATACAGAGTCACAAGCCTGCGCCTGAGTTATCATTACTAATGTGTCCTATTTAATGGGTCAATAGTACCTTCACAGGAATACAGAGTCACAAGCCCGCGCCTGAGTTATCATTACTAATGTGTCCTATTTAATGGGTCAATAGTACCTTCACAGGAATACAGAGTCACAAGCCCGCGCCTGAGTTATCATTACTAATGTGTCCTATTTAATGGGTCAATAGTACCTTCACAGGAATACAGAGTCACAAGCCTGCGCCTGAGTTATCATTACTAATGTGTCCTATTTAATGGGTCAATAGTACCTTCACAGGAATACAGAGTCACAAGCCTGCGCCTGAGTTATCATTACTAATGTGTCCTATTTAATGGGTCAATAGTACCTTCACAGGAATACAGAGTCACAAGCCTGCCTGAGTTATCATTACTAATGTGTCCTATTTAATGGGTCAATAGTACCTTCACAGGAATACAGAGTCACAAGCCCGCGCCTGAGTTATCATTACTAATGTGTCCTATTTAATGGGTCAATAGTACCTTCACAGGAATACAGAGTCACAAGCCTGCGCCTGAGTTATCATTACTAATGTGTCCTATTTAATGGGTCAATAGTACCTTCACAGGAATACAGAGTCACAAGCCTGCGCCTGAGTTATCATTACTAATGTGTCCTATTTAATGGGTCAATAGTACCTTCACAGGAATACAGAGTCACAAGCCTGCGCCTGAGTTATCATTACTAATGTGTCCTATTTAATGGGTCAATAGTACCTTCACAGGAATACAGAGTCACAAGCCTGCGCCTGAGTTATCATTACTAATGTGTCCTATTTAATGGCTCAATAGTACCTTCACAGGAATACAGAGTCACAAGCCTGCGTCTGAGTTATCATTACTAATGTGTCCTATTTAATGGGTCAATAGTACCTCCACAGGAATACAGAGTCACAAGCCTGCGCCTGAGTTATCATTACTAATGTGCCCTATTTAATGGGTCAATAGTACCTTCACAGGAATACAGAGTCACAAGCCTGCGGCTGAGTTATCATTACTAATGTGTCCTATTTAATGGGTCAATAGTACCTTCACAGGAATACAGAGTCACAAGCCTGCCTGAGTTATCATTACTAATGTGTCCTATTTAATGGGTCAATAGTACCTTCACAGGAATACAGAGTCACAAGCCTGCGCCTGAGTTATCATTACTAATGTGTCCTATCTAATGGGTCAATAGTACCTTCACAGGAATACAGAGTCACAAGCTCAAGGCCTGAGTTATCATTACTAATGTGTCCTATCTAATGGGTCAATAGTACCTTCACAGGAATACAGAGTCACAAGCCCGCGCCTGAGTTATCATTACTAATGTGTCCTATTTAATGGGTCAATAGTACCTTCACAGGAATACAGAGTCACAAGCCTGCGCCTGAGTTATCATTACTAATGTGTCCTATCTAATGGGTCAATAGTACCTTCACAGGAATACAGAGTCACAAGCCTGCGCCTGAGTTATCATTACTAATGTGTCCTATTTAATGGGTCAATAGTACCTTCACAGGAATACAGAGTCACAAGCCTGCGCCTGAGTTATCATTACTAATGTGTCCTATCTAATGGGTCAATAGTACCTTCACAGGAATACAGAGTCACAAGCCTGCGCCTGAGTTATCATTACTAATGTGTCCTATCTAATGGGTCAATAGTACCTTCACAGGAATACAGAGTCACAAGCCCGCGCCTGAGTTATCATTACTAATGTGTCCTATTTAATGGGTCAATAGTACCTTCACAGGAATACAGAGTCACAAGCCTGCGCCTGAGTTATCATTACTAATGTGTCCTATTTAATGGGTCAATAGTACCTTCACAGGAATACAGAGTCACAAGCCCGCGCCTGAGTTATCATTACTAATGTGTCCTATTTAATGGGTCAATAGTACCTTCACAGGAATACAGAGTCACAAGCCCGCGCCTGAGTTATCATTACTAATGTGTCCTATTTAATGGGTCAATAGTACCTTCACAGGAATACAGAGTCACAAGCCTGCGCCTGAGTTATCATTACTAATGTGTCCTATTTAATGGATCAATAGTACCTTCACAGGAATACAGAGTCACAAGCCTGCGTCTGAGTTATCATTACTAATGTGTCCTATTTAATGGGTCAATAGTACCTTCACAGGAATACAGAGTCACAAGCCTGCGTCTGAGTTATCATTACTAATGTGTCCTATTTAATGGGTCAATAGTACCTTCACAGGAATACAGAGTCACAAGCCTGCGGCTGAGTTATCATTACTAATGTGTCCTATTTAATGGGTCAATAGTACCTTCACAGGAATACAGAGTCACAAGCCCGCGCCTGAGTTATCATTACTAATGTGTCCTATTTAATGGGTCAATAGTACCTTCACAGGAATACAGAGTCACAAGCCTGCGCCTGAGTTATCATTACTAATGTGTCCTATCTAATGGGTCAATAGTACCTTCACAGGAATACAGAGTCACAAGCCCGCGCCTGAGTTATCATTACTAATGTGTCCTATTTAATGGGTCAATAGTACCTTCACAGGAATACAGAGTCACAAGCCTGCGCCTGAGTTATCATTACTAATGTGTCCTATTTAATGGGTCAATAGTACCTTCACAGGAATACAGAGTCACAAGCCCGCGCCTGAGTTATCATTACTAATGTGTCCTATCTAATGGGTCAATAGTACCTTCACAGGAATACAGAGTCACAAGCCTGCGCCTGAGTTATCATTACTAATGTGTCCTATTTAATGGGTCAATAGTACCTTCACAGGAATACAGAGTCACAAGCCTGCGCCTGAGTTATCATTACTAATGTGTCCTATTTAATGGGTCAATAGTACCTTCACAGGAATACAGAGTCACAAGCCTGCGCCTGAGTTATCATTACTAATGTGTCCTATTTAATGGGTCAATAGTACCTTCACAGGAATACAGAGTCACAAGCCTGCGCCTGAGTTATCATTACTAATGTGTCCTATTTAATGGGTCAATAGTACCTTCACAGGAATACAGAGTCACAAGCCTGCGCCTGAGTTATCATTACTAATGTGTCCTATTTAATGGGTCAATAGTACCTTCACAGGAATACAGAGTCACAAGCCTGCGCCTGAGTTATCATTACTAATGTGTCCTATTTAATGGGTCAATAGTACCTTCACAGGAATACAGAGTCACAAGCCTGCGCCTGAGTTATCATTACTAATGTGTCCTATTTAATGGGTCAATAGTACCTTCACAGGAATACAGAGTCACAAGCCTGCGCCTGAGTTATCATTACTAATGTGTCCTATCTAATGGGTCAATAGTACCTTCACAGGAATACAGAGTCACAAGCCTGCGCCTGAGTTATCATTACTAATGTGTCCTATCTAATGGGTCAATAGTACCTTCACAGGAATACAGAGTCACAAGCCTGCGCCTGAGTTATCATTACTAATGTGTCCTATTTAATGGGTCAATAGTACCTTCACAGGAATACAGAGTCACAAGCCTGCGCCTGAGTTATCATTACTAATGTGTCCTATTTAATGGGTCAATAGTACCTTCACAGGAATACAGAGTCACAAGCCTCGCGCCTGAGTTATCATTACTAATGTGTCCTATTTAATGGGTCAATAGTACCTTCACAGGAATACAGAGTCACAAGCCTGCGCCTGAGTTATCATTACTAATGTGTCCTATTTAATGGGTCAATAGTACCTTCACAGGAATACAGAGTCACAAGCCTGCGCCTGAGTTATCATTACTAATGTGTCCTATTTAATGGGTCAATAGTACCTTCACAGGAATACAGAGTCACAAGCCTGCGCCTGAGTTATCATTACTAATGTGTCCTATCTAATGGGTCAATAGTACCTTCACAGGAATACAGAGTCACAAGCCTGCGCCTGAGTTATCATTACTAATGTGTCCTATCTAATGGGTCAATAGTACCTTCACAGGAATACAGAGTCACAAGCCTGCGCCTGAGTTATCATTACTAATGTGTCCTATTTAATGGGTCAATAGTACCTTCACAGGAATACAGAGTCACAAGCCTGCGCCTGAGTTATCATTACTAATGTGTCCTATTTAATGGGTCAATAGTACCTTCACAGGAATACAGAGTCACAAGCCCGCGCCTGAGTTATCATTACTAATGTGTCCTATCTAATGGGTCAATAGTACCTTCACAGGAATACAGAGTCACAAGCCTGCGCCTGAGTTATCATTACTAATGTGTCCTATTTAATGGGTCAATAGTACCTTCACAGGAATACAGAGTCACAAGCCTGCGCCTGAGTTATCATTACTAATGTGTCCTATCTAATGGGTCAATAGTACCTTCACAGGAATACAGAGTCACAAGCCTGCGCCTGAGTTATCATTACTAATGTGTCCTATCTAATGGGTCAATAGTACCTTCACAGGAATACAGAGTCACAAGCCTGCGCCTGAGTTATCATTACTAATGTGTCCTATTTAATGGGTCAATAGTACCTTCACAGGAATACAGAGTCACAAGCCTGCGCCTGAGTTATCATTACTAATGTGTCCTATTTAATGGGTCAATAGTACCTTCACAGGAATACAGAGTCACAAGCCCGCGCCTGAGTTATCATTACTAATGTGTCCTATCTAATGGGTCAATAGTACCTTCACAGGAATACAGAGTCACAAGCCTGCGCCTGAGTTATCATTACTAATGTGTCCTTTCTAATGGGTCAATAGTACCTTCACAGGAATACAGAGTCACAAGCCTGCGTCTGAGTTATCATTACTAATGTGTCCTATTTAATGGGTCAATAGTACCTTCACAGGAATACAGAGTCACAAGCCCAAGCGCCTGAGTTATCATTACTAATGTGTCCTATTTAATGGGTCAATAGTACCTTCACAGGAATACAGAGTCACAAGCCTGCGACTGAGTTATCATTACTAATGTGTCCTATTTAATGGGACAATAGTACCTTCACAGGAATACAGAGTCACAAGCCTGCGCCTGAGTTATCATTACTAATGTGTCCTATTTAATGGGTCAATAGTACCTTCACAGGAATACAGAGTCACAAGCCTGCGCCTGAGTTATCATTACTAATGTGTCCTATTTAATGGGTCAATAGTACCTTCACAGGAATACAGAGTCACAAGCCTGCGCCTGAGTTATCATTACTAATGTGTCCTATTTAATGGGTCAATAGTACCTTCACAGGAATACAGAGTCACAAGCCTGCCTGAGTTATCATTACTAATGTGTCCTATTTAATGGGTCAATAGTACCTTCACAGGAATACAGAGTCACAAGCCTGCGTCTGAGTTATCATTACTAATGTGTCCTATTTAATGGGTCAATAGTACCTTCACAGGAATACAGAGTCACAAGCCTGCGCCTGAGTTATCATTACTAATGTGTCCTATTTAATGGGTCAATAGTACCTTCACAGGAATACAGAGTCACAAGCCTGCGCCTGAGTTATCATTACTAATGTGTCCTATTTAATGGGTCAATAGTACCTTCACAGGAATACAGAGTCACAAGCCTGCGCCTGAGTTATCATTACTAATGTGTCCTATCTAATGGGTCAATAGTACCTTCACAGGAATACAGAGTCACAAGCCTGCGCCTGAGTTATCATTACTAATGTGTCCTATTTAATGGGTCAATAGTACCTTCACAGGAATACAGAGTCACAAGCCTGCGCCTGAGTTATCATTACTAATGTGTCCTATTTAATGGGTCAATAGTACCTTCACAGGAATACAGAGTCACAAGCCTGCGCCTGAGTTATCATTACTAATGTGTCCTATTTAATGGGTCAATAGTACCTTCACAGGAATACAGAGTCACAAGCCCGCGCCTGAGTTATCATTACTAATGTGTCCTATTTAATGGGTCAATAGTACCTTCACAGGAATACAGAGTCACAAGCCTGCGCCTGAGTTATCATTACTAATGTGTCCTATTTAATGGGTCAATAGTACCTTCACAGGAATACAGAGTCACAAGCCTGCGCCTGAGTTATCATTACTAATGTGTCCTATTTAATGGGTCAATAGTACCTTCACAGGAATACAGAGTCACAAGCCCAAGGCCTGAGTTATCATTACTAATGTGTCCTATTTAATGGGTCAATAGTACCTTCACAGGAATACAGAGTCACAAGCCTGCGCCTGAGTTATCATTACTAATGTGTCCTATTTAATGGGTCAATAGTACCTTCACAGGAATACAGAGTCACAAGCCTGCGCCTGAGTTATCATTACTAATGTGTCCTATTTAATGGGTCAATAGTACCTTCACAGGAATACAGAGTCACAAGCCTGCGCCTGAGTTATCATTACTAATGTGTCCTATTTAATGGGTCAATAGTACCTTCACAGGAATACAGAGTCACAAGCCTCGCCTGAGTTATCATTACTAATGTGTCCTATTTAATGGGTCAATAGTACCTTCACAGGAATACAGAGTCACAAGCCTGCGTCTGAGTTATCATTACTAATGTGTCCTATTTAATGGGTCAATCGTACCTTCACAGGAATACAGAGTCACAAGCCCGCCTGAGTTATCATTACTAATGTGTCCTATTTAATGGGTCAATAGTACCTTCACAGGAATACAGAGTCACAAGCCCGCGCCTGAGTTATCATTACTAATGTGTCCTATTTAATGGGTCAATAGTACCTTCACAGGAATACAGAGTCACAAGCCTGCGCCTGAGTTATCATTACTAATGTGTCCTATTTAATGGGTCAATAGTACCTTCACAGGAATACAGAGTCACAAGCCTGCGTCTGAGTTATCATTACTAATGTGTCCTATTTAATGGGTCAATAGTACCTTCACAGGAATACAGAGTCACAAGCCTGCCTGAGTTATCATTACTAATGTGTCCTATTTAATGGGTCAATAGTACCTTCACAGGAATACAGAGTCACAAGCCTGCGCCTGAGTTATCATTACTAATGTGTCCTATTTAATGGGTCAATAGTACCTTCACAGGAATACAGAGTCACAAGCCTGCGCCTGAGTTATCATTACTAATGTGTCCTATTTAATGGGTCAATAGTACCTTCACAGGAATACAGAGTCACAAGCCTGCGCCTGAGTTATCATTACTAATGTGTCCTATTTAATGGGTCAATAGTACCTTCACAGGAATACAGAGTCACAAGCCTGCGCCTGAGTTATCATTACTAATGTGTCCTATTTAATGGGTCAATAGTACCTTCACAGGAATACAGAGTCACAAGCCTGCGCCTGAGTTATCATTACTAATGTGTCCTATTTAATGGGTCAATAGTACCTTCACAGGAATACAGAGTCACAAGCCTGCCTGAGTTATCATTACTAATGTGTCCTATTTAATGGGTCAATAGTACCTTCACAGGAATACAGAGTCACAAGCCTGCGCCTGAGTTATCATTACTAATGTGTCCTATTTAATGGGTCAATAGTACCTTCACAGGAATACAGAGTCACAAGCCTCGCCTGAGTTATCATTACTAATGTGTCCTATTTAATGGGTCAATAGTACCTTCACAGGAATACAGAGTCACAAGCCTGCGCCTGAGTTATCATTACTAATGTGTCCTATTTAATGGGTCAATAGTACCTTCACAGGAATACAGAGTCACAAGCCTGCGCCTGAGTTATCATTACTAATGTGTCCTATTTAATGGGTCAATAGTACCTTCACAGGAATACAGAGTCACAAGCCTGCGCCTGAGTTATCATTACTAATGTGTCCTATTTAATGGGTCAATAGTACCTTCACAGGAATACAGAGTCACAAGCCTGCGCCTGAGTTATCATTACTAATGTGTCCTATTTAATGGGTCAATAGTACCTTCACAGGAATACAGAGTCACAAGCCTGCGTCTGAGTTATCATTACTAATGTGTCCTATTTAATGGGTCAATAGTACCTTCACAGGAATACAGAGTCACAAGCCTGCGCCTGAGTTATCATTACTAATGTGTCCCATTTAATGGGTCAATAGTACCTTCACAGGAATACAGAGTCACAAGCCTGCGCCTGAGTTATCATTACTAATGTGTCCTATTTAATGGGTCAATAGTACCTTCACAGGAATACAGAGTCACAAGCCTGCGCCTGAGTTATCATTACTAATGTGTCCTATTTAATGGGTCAATAGTACCTTCACAGGAATACAGAGTCACAAGCCTGCGCCTGAGTTATCATTACTAATGTGTCCTATTTAATGGGTCAATAGTACCTTCACAGGAATACAGAGTCACAAGCCTGCGCCTGAGTTATCATTACTAATGTGTCCTATTTAATGGGTCAATAGTACCTTCACAGGAATACAGAGTCACAAGCCTGCGCCTGAGTTATCATTACTAATGTGTCCTATTTAATGGGTCAATAGTACCTTCACAGGAATACAGAGTCACAAGCCCGCGCCTGAGTTATCATTACTAATGTGTCCTATTTAATGGGTCAATAGTACCTTCACAGGAATACAGAGTCACAAGCCTGCGCCTGAGTTATCATTACTAATGTGTCCTATTTAATGGGTCAATAGTACCTTCACAGGAATACAGAGTCACAAGCCTGCGCCTGAGTTATCATTACTAATGTGTCCTATTTAATGGGTCAATAGTACCTTCACAGGAATACAGAGTCACAAGCCTCGCCTGAGTTATCATTACTAATGTGTCCTATTTAATGGGTCAATAGTACCTTCACAGGAATACAGAGTCACAAGCCTGCGCCTGAGTTATCATTACTAATGTGTCCTATTTAATGGGTCAATAGTACCTTCACAGGAATACAGAGTCACAAGCCTGCGCCTGAGTTATCATTACTAATGTGTCCTATTTAATGGGTCAATAGTACCTTCACAGGAATACAGAGTCACAAGCCTGCGCCTGAGTTATCATTACTAATGTGTCCTATTTAATGGGTCAATAGTACCTTCACAGGAATACAGAGTCACAAGCCTGCGTCTGAGTTATCATTACTAATGTGTCCTATTTAATGGGTCAATAGTACCTTCACAGGAATACAGAGTCACAAGCCTGCGCCTGAGTTATCATTACTAATGTGTCCTATTTAATGGGTCAATAGTACCTTCACAGGAATACAGAGTCACAAGCCTGCGCCTGAGTTATCATTACTAATGTGTCCTATTTAATGGGTCAATAGTACCTTCACAGGAATACAGAGTCACAAGCCTGCGCCTGAGTTATCATTACTAATGTGTCCTATTTAATGGGTCAATAGTACCTTCACAGGAATACAGAGTCACAAGCCTGCGCCTGAGTTATCATTACTAATGTGTCCTATTTAATGGGTCAATAGTACCTTCACAGGAATACAGAGTCACAAGCCTGCGTCTGAGTTATCATTACTAATGTGTCCTATTTAATGGGTCAATAGTACCTTCACAGGAATACAGAGTCACAAGCCCGCGCCTGAGTTATCATTACTAATGTGTCCTATTTAATGGGTCAATAGTACCTTCACAGGAATACAGAGTCACAAGCCTGCGACTGAGTTATCATTACTAATGTGTCCTATCTAATGGGTCAATAGTACCTTCACAGGAATACAGAGTCACAAGCCCGCCTGAGTTATCATTACTAATGTGTCCTATTTAATGGGTCAATAGTACCTTCACAGGAATACAGAGTCACAAGCCTGCGCCTGAGTTATCATTACTAATGTGTCCTATTTAATGGGTCAATAGTACCTTCACAGGAATACAGAGTCACAAGCCTAAGGCCTGAGTTATCATTACTAATGTGTCCTATTTAATGGGTCAATAGTACCTTCACAGGAATACAGAGTCACAAGCCTGCGCCTGAGTTATCATTACTAATGTGTCCTATTTAATGGGTCAATAGTACCTTCACAGGAATACAGAGTCACAAGCCTGCGCCTGAGTTATCATTACTAATGTGTCCTATTTAATGGGTCAATAGTACCTTCACAGGAATACAGAGTCACAAGCCTGCGCCTGAGTTATCATTACTAATGTGTCCTATTTAATGGGTCAATAGTACCTTCACAGGAATACAGAGTCACAAGCCTGCGCCTGAGTTATCATTACTAATGTGTCCTATTTAATGGGTCAATAGTACCTTCACAGGAATACAGAGTCACAAGCCTGCGCCTGAGTTATCATTACTAATGTGTCCTATTTAATGGGTCAATAGTACCTTCACAGGAATACAGAGTCACAAGCCTGCGCCTGAGTTATCATTACTAATGTGTCCTATTTAATGGGTCAATAGTACCTTCACAGGAATACAGAGTCACAAGCCTGCGCCTGAGTTATCATTACTAATGTGTCCTATTTAATGGGTCAATAGTACCTTCACAGGAATACAGAGTCACAAGCCTCGCCTGAGTTATCATTACTAATGTGTCCTATTTAATGGGTCAATAGTACCTTCACAGGAATACAGAGTCACAAGCCTGCGTCTGAGTTATCATTACTAATGTGTCCTATTTAATGGGTCAATAGTACCTTCACAGGAATACAGAGTCACAAGCCTGCCTGAGTTATCATTACTAATGTGTCCTATTTAATGGGTCAATAGTACCTTCACAGGAATACAGAGTCACAAGCCTGCGTCTGAGTTATCATTACTAATGTGTCCTATTTAATGGGTCAATAGTACCTTCACAGGAATACAGAGTCACAAGCCTGCGCCTGAGTTATCATTACTAATGTGTCCTATTTAATGGGTCAATAGTACCTTCACAGGAATACAGAGTCACAAGCCTGCGTCTGAGTTATCATTACTAATGTGTCCTATTTAATGGGTCAATAGTACCTTCACAGGAATACAGAGTCACAAGCCTGCGTCTGAGTTATCATTACTAATGTGTCCTATTTAATGGGTCAATAGTACCTTCACAGGAATACAGAGTCACAAGCCTGCGCCTGAGTTATCATTACTAATGTGTCCTATTTAATGGGTCAATAGTACCTTCACAGGAATACAGAGTCACAAGCCTGCGTCTGAGTTATCATTACTAATGTGTCCTATTTAATGGGTCAATAGTACCTTCACAGGAATACAGAGTCACAAGCCTGCGCCTGAGTTATCATTACTAATGTGTCCTATTTAATGGGTCAATAGTACCTTCACAGGAATACAGAGTCACAAGCCTAAGGCCTGAGTTATCATTACTAATGTGTCCTAATTAATGGGTCAATAGTACCTTCACAGGAATACAGAGTCACAAGCCTGCGCCTGAGTTATCATTACTAATGTGTCCTATTTAATGGGTCAATAGTACCTTCACAGGAATACAGAGTCACAAGCCTGCGCCTGAGTTATCATTACTAATGTGTCCTATTTAATGGGTCAATAGTACCTTCACAGGAATACAGAGTCACAAGCCTGCGTCTGAGTTATCATTACTAATGTGTCCTATTTAATGGGTCAATAGTACCTTCACAGGAATACAGAGTCACAAGCCTGCGTCTGAGTTATCATTACTAATGTGTCCTATTTAATGGGTCAATAGTACCTTCACAGGAATACAGAGTCACAAGCCTGCGCCTGAGTTATCATTACTAATGTGTCCTATTTAATGGGTCAATAGTACCTTCACAGGAATACAGAGTCACAAGCCTGCGTCTGAGTTATCATTACTAATGTGTCCTATTTAATGGGTCAATAGTACCTTCACAGGAATACAGAGTCACAAGCCTGCGGCTGTGTTATCATTACTAATGTGTCCTATTTAATGGGTCAATAGTACCTTCACAGGAATACAGAGTCACAAGCCTGCGTCTGAGTTATCATTACTAATGTGTCCTATTTAATGGGTCAATAGTACCTTCACAGGAATACAGAGTCACAAGCCTGCGACTGAGTTATCATTACTAATGTGTCCTATCTAATGGGTCAATAGTACCTTCACAGGAATACAGAGTCACACGCCTGCGACTGAGTTATCATTACTAATGTGTCCTATTTAATGGGTCAATAGTACCTTCACAGGAATACAGAGTCACAAGCCTGCCTGAGTTATCATTACTAATGTGTCCTATTTAATGGGTCAATAGTACCTTCACAGGAATACAGAGTCACAAGCCTGCGCCTGTGTTATCATTACTAATGTGTCCTATTTAATGGGTCAATAGTACCTTCACAGGAATACAGAGTCACAAGCCTGCGTCTGAGTTATCATTACTAATGTGTCCTATTTAATGGGTCAATAGTACCTTCACAGGAATACAGAGTCACAAGCCTGCGTCTGAGTTATCATTACTAATGTGTCCTATCTAATGGGTCAATAGTACCTTCACAGGAATACAGAGTCACAAGCCTGCGTCTGAGTTATCATTACTAATGTGTCCTATCTAATGGGTCAATAGTACCTTCACAGGAATACAGAGTCACAAGCCTGCGTCTGAGTTATCATTACTAATGTGTCCTATCTAATGGGTCAATAGTACCTTCACAGGAATACAGAGTCACAAGCCTGCGTCTGAGTTATCATTACTAATGTGTCCTATTTAATGGGTCAATAGTACCTTCACAGGAATACAGAGTCACAAGCCTGCGTCTGAGTTATCATTACTAATGTGTCCTATTTAATGGGTCAATAGTACCTTCACAGGAATACAGAGTCACAAGCCTGCGTCTGAGTTATCATTACTAATGTGTCCTATCTAATGGGTCAATAGTACCTTCACAGGAATACAGAGTCACAAGCCTGCGTCTGAGTTATCATTACTAATGTGTCCTATCTAATGGGTCAATAGTACCTTCACAGGAATACAGAGTCACAAGCCTGCGCCTGAGTTATCATTACTAATGTGTCCTATTTAATGGGTCAATAGTACCTTCACAGGAATACAGAGTCACAAGCCTGCGTCTGAGTTATCATTACTAATGTGTCCTATTTAATGGGTCAATAGTACCTTCACAGGAATACAGAGTCACAAGCCTGCGTCTGAGTTATCATTACTAATGTGTCCTATCTAATGGGTCAATAGTACCTTCACAGGAATACAGAGTCACAAGCCTGCGCCTGAGTTATCATTACTAATGTGTCCTATCTAATGGGTCAATAGTACCTTCACAGGAATACAGAGTCACAAGCCTGCGTCTGAGTTATCATTACTAATGTGTCCTATTTAATGGGTCAATAGTACCTTCACAGGAATACAGAGTCACAAGCCTGCGCCTGAGTTATCATTACTAATGTGTCCTATTTAATGGGTCAATAGTACCTTCACAGGAATACAGAGTCACAAGCCTGCGTCTGAGTTATCATTACTAATGTGTCCTATTTAATGGGTCAATAGTACCTTCACAGGAATACAGAGTCACAAGCCTGCGTCTGAGTTATCATTACTAATGTGTCCTATTTAATGGGTCAATAGTACCTTCACAGGAATACAGAGTCACAAGCCTGCGTCTGAGTTATCATTACTAATGTGTCCTATTTAATGGGTCAATAGTACCTTCACAGGAATACAGAGTCACAAGCCTGCGTCTGAGTTATCATTACTAATGTGTCCTATTTAATGGGTCAATAGTACCTTCACAGGAATACAGAGTCACAAGCCTGCGTCTGAGTTATCATTACTAATGTGTCCTATTTAATGGGTCAATAGTACCTTCACAGGAATACAGAGTCACAAGCCTGCGTCTGAGTTATCATTACTAATGTGTCCTATTTAATGGGTCAATAGTACCTTCACAGGAATACAGAGTCACAAGCCTGCGTCTGAGTTATCATTACTAATGTGTCCTATCTAATGGGTCAATAGTACCTTCACAGGAATACAGAGTCACAAGCCTGCGTCTGAGTTATCATTACTAATGTGTCCTATTTAATGGGTCAATAGTACCTTCACAGGAATACAGAGTCACAAGCCTGCGTCTGAGTTATCATTACTAATGTGTCCTATCTAATGGGTCAATAGTACCTTCACAGGAATACAGAGTCACAAGCCTGCGTCTGAGTTATCATTACTAATGTGTCCTATTTAATGGGTCAATAGTACCTTCACAGGAATACAGAGTCACAAGCCTGCGTCTGAGTTATCATTACTAATGTGTCCTATTTAATGGGTCAATAGTACCTTCACAGGAATACAGAGTCACAAGCCTGCGTCTGAGTTATCATTACTAATGTGTCCTATTTAATGGGTCAATAGTACCTTCACAGGAATACAGAGTCACAAGCCTGCGTCTGAGTTATCATTACTAATGTGTCCTATTTAATGGGTCAATAGTACCTTCACAGGAATACAGAGTCACAAGCCTGCGTCTGAGTTATCATTACTAATGTGTCCTATTTAATGGGTCAATAGTACCTTCACAGGAATACAGAGTCACAAGCCTGCGCCTGAGTTATCATTACGAATGTCTCCTATTTAATGGGTCAATAGTACCTGCACAGGAATACAGAGGCACAAGCCTGCGACTGAGTTATCATTACTAATGTGTCCTATTTAATGGGTCAATAGTACCTTCACAGGAATACAGAGTCACAAGCCTGCGTCTGAGTTATCATTACTAATGTGTCCTATTTAATGGGTCAATAGTACCTTCACAGGAATACAGAGTCACAAGCCTGCGTCTGAGTTATCATTACTAATGTGTCCTATTTAATGGGTCAATAGTACCTTCACAGGAATACAGAGTCACAAGCCTGCAGCTGAGTTATCATTACTAATGTGTCCTATTTAATGGGTCAATAGTACCTTCACAGGAATACAGAGTCACAAGCCTGCGTCTGAGTTATCATTACTAATGTGTCCTATCTAATGGGTCAATAGTACCTTCACAGGAATACAGAGTCACAAGCCTGCGCCTGAGTTATCATTACTAATGTGTCCTATTTAATGGGTCAATAGTACCTTCACAGGAATACAGAGTCACAAGCCTGCGTCTGAGTTATCATTACTAATGTGTCCTATTTAATGGGTCAATAGTACCTTCACAGGAATACAGAGTCACAAGCCTGTGTCTGAGTTATCATTACTAATGTGTCCTATCTAATGGGTCAATAGTACCTTCACAGGAATACAGAGTCACAAGCCTGCGTCTGAGTTATCATTACTAATGTGTCCTATTTAATGGGGTAGTAGTACCTTCACAGGAATACAGAGTCACAAGCCTGCGTCTGAGTTATCATTACTAATGTGTCCTATCTAATGGGTCAATAGTACCTTCACAGGAATACAGAGTCACAAGCCTGCGTCTGAGTTATCATTACTAATGTGTCCTATTTAATGGGTCAATAGTACCTTCACAGGAATACAGAGTCACAAGCCTGCGTCTGAGTTATCATTACTAATGTGTCCTATTTAATGGGTCAATAGTACCTTCACAGGAATACAGAGTCACAAGCCTGTGTCTGAGTTATCATTACTAATGTGTCCTATTTAATGGGTCAATAGTACCTTCACAGGAATACAGAGTCACAAGCCTGCGTCTGAGTTATCATTACTAATGTGTCCTATTTAATGGGTCAATAGTACCTTCACAGGAATACAGAGTCACAAGCCTGCGTCTGAGTTATCATTACTAATGTGTCCTATTTAATGGGTCAATAGTACCTTCACAGGAATACAGAGTTACAAGCCTGCGTTTGAGTTATCATTACTAATGTGTCCTATCTAATCGGTCAATAGTACCTTCACAGGAATACAGAGTCACAAGCCTGCGTCTGAGTTATCATTACTAATGTGTCCTATCTAATGGGTCAATAGTACCTTCACAGGAATACAGAGTCACAAGCCTGCGTCTGAGTTATCATTACTAATGTGTCCTATTTAATGGGTCAATAGTACCTTCACAGGAATACAGAGTCACAAGCCTGCGTCTGAGTTATCATTACTAATGTGTCCTATTTAATGGGTCAATAGTACCTTCACAGGAATACAGAGTCACAAGCCTGCGTCTGAGTTATCATTACTAATGTGTCCTATTTAATGGGTCAATAGTACCTTGCACAGGAATACAGAGTCACAAGCCTGCGTCTGAGTTATCATTACTAATGTGTCCTATTTAATGGGTCAATAGTACCTTCACAGGAATACAGAGTCACAAGCCTGCGTCTGAGTTATCATTACTAATGTGTCCTATTTAATGGGTCAATAGTACCTTCACAGGAATACAGAGTCACAAGCCTGCGTCTGAGTTATCATTACTAATATGTCCTATCTAATGGGTCAATAGTACCTTCACAGGAATACAGAGTCACAAGCCTGCGTCTGAGTTATCATTACTAATGTGTCTTATCTAATGGGTCAATAGTACCTTCACAGGAATACAGAGTCACAAGCCTGCGTCTGAGTTATCATTACTAATGTGTCCTATTTAATGGGTCAATAGTACCTTCACAGGAATACAGAGTCACAAGCCTGCGTCTGAGTTATCATTACTAATGTGTCCTATCTAATGGGTCGATAGTACCTTCACAGGAATACAGAGTCACAAGCCTGCGTCTGAGTTATCATTATTAATGTGTCCTATTTAATGGGTCAATAGTACCTTCACAGGAATACAGAGTCACAAGCCTGCGTCTGAGTTATCATTACTAATGTGTCCTATTTAATGGGTCAATAGTACCTTCACAGGAATACAGAGTCACAAGCCTGCGTCTGAGTTATCATTACTAATGTGTCCTATTTAATGGGTCAATAGTACCTTCACAGGAATACAGAGTCACAAGCCTGCGTCTGAGTTATCATTACTAATGTGTCCTATTTAATGGGTCAATAGTACCTTGCACAGGAATACAGAGTCACAAGCCTGCGTCTGAGTTATCATTACTAATGTGTCCTATTTAATGGGTCAATAGTACCTTCACAGGAATACAGAGTCACAAGCCTGCGTCTGAGTTATCATTACTAATGTGTCCTATTTAATGGGTCAATAGTACCTTCACAGGAATACAGAGTCACAAGCCTGCGTCTGAGTTATCATTACTAATGTGTCCTATCTAATGGGTCAATAGTACCTTCACAGGAATACAGAGTCACAAGCCTGCGTCTGAGTTATCATTACTAATGTGTCCTATCTAATGGGTCAATAGTAGCTTCACAGGAATACAGAGTCACAAGCCTGCATCTGAGTTATCATTACTAATGTGTCCTATTTAATGGGTCAATAGTACCTTCACAGGAATACAGAGTCACAAGCCTGCGTCTGAGTTATCATTACTAATGTGTCCTATTTAATGGGTCAATAGTACCTTCACAGGAATACAGAGTCACAAGCCTGCGTCTGAGTTATCATTACTAATGTGTCCTATTTAATGGGTCAATAGTACCTTCACAGGAATACGGAGTCACAAGCCTGCGTCTGAGTTATCATTACTAATGTGTCCTATTTAATGGGTCAATAGTACCTTCACAGGAATACAGAGTCACAAGCCTGCGTCTGAGTTATCATTACTAATGTGTCCTATTTAATGGGTCAATAGTACCTTCACAGGAATACAGAGTCACAAGCCTGCGCCTGAGTTATCATTACTAATGTGTCCTATTTAATGGGTCAATAGTACCTTCACAGGAATACAGAGTCACAAGCCTGCGTCTGAGTTATCATTACTAATGTGTCCTAATTAATGGGTCAATAGTACCTTCACAGGAATACAGAGTCACAAGCCTGCGTCTGAGTTATCATTACTAATGTGTCCTATTTAATGGGTCAATAGTACCTTCACAGGAATACAGAGTCACAAGCCTGCCTGTGTTATCATTACTAATGTGTCCTATTTAATGGGTCAATAGTACCTTCACAGGAATACAGAGTCACAAGCCTGCGTCTGAGTTATCATTACTAATGTGTCCTATCTAATGGGTCAATAGTACCTTCACAGGAATACAGAGTCACAAGCCTGCGTCTGAGTTATCATTACTAATGTGTCCTATCTAATGGGTCAATAGTACCTTCACAGGAATACAGAGTCACAAGCCTGCGTCTGAGTTATCATTACTAATGTGTCCTATCTAATGGGTCAATAGTACCTTCACAGGAATACAGAGTCACAAGCCCGCCCCTGAGTTATCATTACTAATGTGTCCTATCTAATGGGTCAATAGTACCTTCACAGGAATACAGAGTCACAAGCCTGCGACTGAGTTATCATTACTAATGTGTCCTATTTAATGGGTCAATAGTACCTTCACAGGAATACAGAGTCACAAGCCTGCCTGAGTTATCATTACTAATGTGTCCTATTTAATGGGTCAATAGTACCTTCACAGGAATACAGAGTCACAAGCCTGCGTCTGAGTTATCATTACTAATGTGTCCTATTTAATGGGTCAATAGTACCTTCACAGGAATACAGAGTCACAAGCCTGCGTCTGAGTTATCATTACTAATGTGTCCTATTTATTGGGTCAATAGTACCTTCACAGGAATACAGAGTCACAAGCCTGCGTCTGAGTTATCATTACTAATGTGTCCTATCTAATGGGTCAATAGTACCTTCACAGGAATACAGAGTCACAAGCCTGCGTCTGAGTTATCATTACTAATGTGTCCTATTTAATGGGTCAATAGTACCTTCACAGGAATACAGAGTCCCAAGCCTGCATCTGAGTTATCATTACTAATGTGTCCTATTTAATGGGTCAATAGTACCTTCACAGGAATACAGAGTCACAAGCCTGCGTCTGAGTTATCATTACTAATGTGTCCTATTTAATGGGGTAGTAGTACCTTCACAGGAATACAGCCCTTTTATTTTTGGGACTTTAGTGAAAAAGGTATTGGGAAGGGTCACTGGACTAATTGTGAAGTTTTTTTATATGCATGTATATATTATTTGGGAATACTAGTGGTGCTCCTGTGCTAGCAGCTTGTGACACACCTGCTCACTGCTGCTTGCTCAAAAATGCTTGAACTCCCAATAGCCAGAACTCCTAATTTTATATAGCCCTCCCAACATCCAACCCTATAAAACTGTATAGCCCCACTAGTACCCTAACTCTAACCCTAAAAACTCCTACCTAGTTCCCAAGCCAAGTCCTCACTGACCTTCTTTAAAACCCCACTCCCCTCTCCCTAATCCTAAAGTCTTTGATTGCTCCCTAAGCCTAATTGTCCAATCCGCCCTCCCTCAAACAAAGTTCCTGAATCATTCCCTAACCCTAAATTCCCTTCCTGTTTTCCCCACAGCTGCCACATTTGCCTGTCTTGAACTCAGTTACTGTGGCTGGGTAAAGAGCATAGGCTTGCCCAAACTACTGTCTGACTTTTAACACAAGTTGTCTGCAAGAGCTACACATTGCTCAAGTCCCTGACTTCAAGACAGTGTTTGTTGTGTGCTTAGGACTTGAGCACTTGAAGCAGAATATATATATATATATATATATATATATATATATATATATATATATATATATATATATGTGTGTGTGTGTGTGTGTGTGTGTGTGTGTTTGTGTACATATCAGGTACAGATCCATGAAAGATATGCTTCATAAACCACAAAACATTGATTGTGTTAGACTGAAACACAAAACAGCAAAAAGCAGAGAAAAAAAAAAGAAAACCTGTTTTTTTCTAAGCAGGCTGCACCCACCACACCCTCTGGTACTTATGTCTATCAACTTCAGGATTGCACAATAGAAAAAAATGTCCACTTTCCCTGCATTGTGACCCCTAGAAAGTAATGCTGGCATGCTATAATCAGAGCAGTATTCACTCTCTTAAGCTAACATTCAAATCATTCAATTTTCCAAATGTTCGAGCTGCCTGTATAGGTATAATGAAACTGACCTAGCACAAGGATGACACACAAAACACTGAAAAAAACCTCAAAATCTCAATTTATGAT
This sequence comes from Protopterus annectens, assembly GCF_019279795.1. Taxonomy (NCBI): domain Eukaryota; kingdom Metazoa; phylum Chordata; order Ceratodontiformes; family Protopteridae; genus Protopterus; species Protopterus annectens. The sequence continues at coordinate 596,228,878 of NC_056731.1, read as the reverse complement.
TTATTTTGGTGTTGGTAACATTGATTGACTCCATCTTTAATCATTTTATATGCTAAAAGGATTGGATCTATGACTATGTTATTTTGGAATTTTGTATCTAAGAGTGATCATGAGACTGTTTACAACTTATAGAAACAGATTTGATTGGTTTATTTAGATTACACTCATGAAGCTTGAGATGTGACACAGGTCTATTCTTTTATGAAGCTGACTTTTTTAACTCATTCCCTCCAGTACAGCTCTTTTGAGTGTGTACCTTTAAATCCTAGCGGGCGTGGCTTGAGACTTTTAAAAATGATGTTATTACTTTACAGTTCTACCAAACACTTGACATAGGTCAAATGTCAACACAGCTGTGTTTGCCATCATGTATGCTTCAAAATAAAACATTCTGATACCTTGTATGTAGCATGATTTTGGAATTATTAATGCAAATATGAACAAGCAATATTTGACATCTAGAGGTGCAGTAGGAGGTAACTGCAGATGCACCTGGAAGCGCCACTTGGATGTAATGAGTTAAGCTGCACAGCCTAATAAACCTACTTTTCATCACAATGGAGTGCTGGAAGGACTGTATATATATATATATATGTAGTCAGAGAGACAGAGAAAACTATAACTATCACTGTGTGTATGTGTGTGTGTATGTGTGTGTGTTTGTGTGTGTGTGTGTGTGTGTGTGTACACACACACACACACACACACACACACACACACACACACACACACACACACACACATACACATATACATGCACACATATATTATATAGCTATATTTGTATACAGAATCACTGAAACTGAGCTATTGCAAGGTCAAAACACTGACAAAAATGGAATATAATCTCAAACTGTTGACAACACTGCACACGCTTAGAAATGCCATATCTGTGACTGCGGCTGCGTCCATGGCAGCACTATTTACACTGCGTGCATGACGAACCTCAATGCTTATTACCCATGAATGTGGCCAAGCCATTGTGTGAAGAACACCCCTCGGTTCAGTCCACATACTAATATATCTTCAGTTCCCTAGTAAGGGGAGCTTCAAAAGGAGTAAAAGCTGGCAAAAAAGACACATATCGGGAATTAAACACATTTGAATATTGCAAACAGAACATTATAAAACAATATACAACCCTCAGGGGATTAGAGTTCCCCGCTCATTGAACTGATATGTTACAAATGACAGTATGAGTAAAACGAGACCTGAAAGCAGTTACACTCAAGATATTACTTTTCCTTTATTTCATATTTGTGTGGTGAAATGCAATCACAATTATCTCATTTGTGTGACAGATGGCAATACTAGGCCTTCTCCTATTTAGCATAAATTTGTTAAACATTCAGGCTAGCACTTCTGACCTATGGTTAACTTAGTTTGCAGATGACTATAAACTGGGTATTCAGTCTTCAACTGACCCACAATTGCTCCAACAGAGCATAGAGCATTTTAACAGTTGGTGCAAGGACAACGGTCCCAAATTAAATCTAAAATATGTAGCATAGTCCATTTTGGTAAACAAAGCAGTTTCACTCACTGTATAGGAGATGCACCCCTCAAATCAGACACTCTTGTAAGGGATCTGGGTACTCTTGTTGAAAATTTCTTATCATTTGACCATCATGTCTCCACAGTAGTTCAGAAAGCCTTTTATCTGGCCCATCTAGTTTCCAAAGGCATCTCCACTAGATCCAAAGAAGTTTTAATTCCCCTTTACTCGCATCTTATCAAATCCATTATTGAAGATAATACATCTGTTGGCATCCATTTATCTATACATATCACACAACTTCACAGGCCTCAGGGATTCATAACTAAAAAGATCAGTGGCCTCAAAAACCTTAATTATTAGGAGAGACTGAGATCTATGTCTAGTCCTTTGTGCCATGAAAGGTCCAACCCTATTTGATCTTCTATTCATAAGTTCATAGGTGCACACTAGGCTAACAATGACCATGGCCATTATATAGCAGTGCAACCCAAATGTGACCTCAAAATTTGATTTATATAGGTGGTGATTTACTGACTGCCTCTGTCCATCAGAGACATAGGAGCCAGACTCGGTTGAATTTCTGATTATCCATCCATTGGTCAAAGTTGCACTTAAAAAAGGGATAGGGAGAAACTCTGCTTCACATGAATGGGAAGCCTGTTCCAGAGAATGGGAATTCTCTGAGAATCATATCTGTCTCTTCAACATGTCCTATTTATGTCACTAGCAAAATTTAGGTCTTTTAATCTGGTAGTTCTAATGTGCAAAAGGTTCATCAAAATTGGGTCCAGGGATGTTCTGCGTGATAGGCAAAGACAACTTCTCAGAAGTCTGTATAATGCCAAACAAAAAGACAGGGCTTTGAGGTGATCAGAGTAGGACATTGGGCTTACTCCCTGTATTCTTTTTGTGAGGCACCTTTGTGGACATTCCAGTCACTGTATGCATCTGGTCAGGTACATACCAAAGGGGCCTTATACTCTATGATGGGTCTGATGAGGGCTGAGTACAGTGATATGATGACCTCTTTGGACCTAGATGCCATGCCATTGCTTATAAGTTGAGCAACATAGAAGGATTTTCTTCCTGCCTTGGATACATGCTGGTCTAAGGCTAGCTTACTGTCTACATGAGTTGCCAGCTCCCTGACTAATGAATTAACTTTTTAAGGTTGTTTTATTCATGATGTAGTTACCCGGATGGTAGACTTCCCAAAAGGTGCTATAGAGTACTTTTTGGTATTAAGTTTTAAGTCGTGGATTTGACATCAAGTATGTGTCAGTATTAGACCTTCCTGAAGGGTGTTCTCATCTTGCAGAACCCTGGGGGATGCCACTGGTAACTGGCCTCTTTGTGGAGGTGGCCAGGAGATTATAATCTCCTGGGTCCTATCAGTGTGCCAGCTAGCTATCCAGCATATTATAAAGGGGTTTATATTTCCATAAGTTTGTTGACAATGCCCGAGTAAGGTATTGTATCAAATGCTTTAGCCAGATCAAGGTCGGCAGTATACACCATTTTTCCCTCATCCATTGTCTTAGTGACCTTTTCAAAGAAGTCCACCAGATTCAGTAAGTTTGACCATCATTTGACAAAGCCAAACTGGGATGGATCCAGTGTCTGGTGGTCTCCTATGTTCTTGTTGATAATTTCCATGATAATTCTTCTATGGCTCTGCAAATAAGTCTAGAAGACTAATGAGTCTGTTGTTTCCAGGATCTGTTGAAGATCCTCCCTTATGAAGGGGGATGACCGTTACAGTCCTCCTTTCATGTAGCACAAAGCCTGTTTTAAAACTATAGTTAAATAATAACTCTAAAGGACCTGAAAAGTCATATTTTAGACTATTTTGGAGGCATTCTAAGATGTTATCTGGGCCCATTGAGGCAATAACCTTGACTTTGTGTTTAGACAGTACATGCTCACTGGCTATAGCTGTAGGGGTTACGTTTGAGGGTATATTTGAGAAAATTGTCTGATAACTGTTTTGTTATATCACCAGGCTCAATGAATGTGGCACCATTAATCATCAGTTTAGCACACAATGACAAAGTGCTTCATTGCACTAAGGAATAAGGTTTAGAGCACAGACTTCTAGTCAAGTTTGGGGTTATTCCAATGGACTTCCTGGTAGAGCCAGCCCCCCTTCCTCACCAGTGTAATTCTATGCCCCCTGTGGTTTCAACTTTCTTAATTAGTTTGCTGATCGGTATGCACACATTTCTGATAGTTTTACCACACACTGAATTATTTTCCCATGTGTGTATATATATATATATATATATATATATATATATATATATATATATATATATATATATATATATATATATATATATAGTGTTGAGGGAAATTTAAGTGTCTAAGAATTGCACAACAGAGCCACAGCCTGAGATTTTAAATTTGAGAAATAAAATGATGTTGGACAGGAAGTGAATAAGTGCATCAAGTTCTTGCTGTGAGCTTTCCCACATAAAAAATAAATCATCAATGTAATGTCTGTATAGTCTGGTGTATTGAAGCCCAGGTAGACGAACAGGTGTGTTTGTCTCCCAGGAGCTAAGAACAAGACTGGCATATGCAGGGGCCATTTTAGAGTCCAATGCCACTTCCTTAATCTGCTGATAAATGACATTTTAAAATGGAAAAAGTTCCCATGAAGCACCTTAGAAATCAAAACACAAATGGTGCCAATCTTTTCTGCATGAAACGCATATTGTTTTAGCAGAAATTATCTTAAATATTCCAATCCTTATCACGCTTGACCCTAACTTACTGCATTGGGATTCCAATATTTTCTGTAAGAAAATGTTCAGGATCAGTTATTTGGACTATAGCAGCCAGCACCTATTTTTCATGAAGAGGACTATTGCAAGAGGTCAGTTCATTAGATATTCATGCATTATCAGTAAAGATGACTTTTTCTACAAAGAAAGTTGCTTCTTGATTAGGTTGTTCACAGATAAAAATTACCCAAAGCCTTTACTGATTAATACTTTTGCTGAACTTTGTGAATCAAGAACGTCTAAATTCAGACCAATACTAATGCATGGTTTACAACAAATATCCAACTATCAAACATTTTTGGATCGGACCCCTCAAGCACCCAATCAGAATACTAGTAGGAACCACCTCCCCCCCTGTAACCTATCAAAACATCAGCTTGGAGCACACCCTCAGCTTCCCACCTCCAATTAGTTTGGATCTAAAACCGATTCGGAACATTATTTCTAGAAACTGGCACTTTATCAGAAGCAGCAGAGATATTGCCTCTATTCTGGGAGATACACATACTTTCTACCACAAAAGAACAAAGTCATTACGCATTTCTTTTGAACACTCTGATCAACCTTTTTTACTTGAACAGAAAGCTCATGCTGATAAGATACCTGATGTGCTCACATGAGGCTCTTGTGTTGTTTGTAATTATAACAACAAAAAACAAGACCCAAGCAAACTCCCAAGATAAAAAAGCCAACTTCCAAGTAGGTTCACCATACAGAAAGTCCCAACAAAAAAATTATTTTATTGAGCGCTTTTGTCAGCATGTAACAAATGACTTCTTCAGCCTGTAGTGCAATTTCTGAGTTGGTATATTTAATTTGCAGGGGGTGTCAGGGGGTGTAGGTGGGCTTCCCCCCCTGCAAAAATGTTTTTTTTTATGTTCGAATTTCCGAAAATTCGATCATATAGTCCCGACCATATGATTTTCGAATTTTTGGAACTTTGATCATCTGATAGGGATATATATATATATATATATATATATATATATATATATATATATATATATATATATATTTATTTATTAGGATCACACAACTTTGGGGAGCGGGGCAATATATATATATATCAACTCCAGGATCACACAACTTTGGGGAGTGGGGCAAATTCCTGTTAAGTGCCTTGAATACTGGTTGTCGACCAAATGAGCCATCGACCAAATGTGTTTCGACCATATGAGCCGTCGACCAAATGAGTTTCGACCATATGAACTGTCGACCATATCAAGTAGACCCATATATATATATATATACATTGGCTTTGTTCCTGCAGTACACCTGACTAACCTTTTTCTCTTACTCTGTTTCTCCTCCACTCTTTTTATCTCTACCCTATTCAGTTCTGTTCTTTTTACTGTTGAGATTTAAGTATGTACATTTTGTACAACTGCTGATATTTAATGAACTGCATATTGTAAACTTGTTTCTCTTTGAAATTATCTTTCATTCTTTTTGTTTTTGTAATTTCTGATTTAGCTATATCTTAGAGCAGTCAATTTTTTATGTAATGTACTTAGTATATAGTGGAGCTTTTCTCCTCGGGCCTCTGCTGAAAATGGACATGTATCCAGCCAGACTAGCCCGGTCAACAAATGTAAAATAAAATAAATAAATATATATATATATATATATATATATATATATATATATATATATATATATATATATGGATCTAGGATGTTTGCTCAACTGAGAAAATGACCGAAATCCAAACGGCCGGGCATACTTACACAAAAGTGCTATTCACCGGTAAGTGAAATTTCACTTTTCCCCACTGTAGTGCTGTCTCAGAGGGAGAATATTAAAGTACGTTGTGTGGGGGGCACGTAAATGAAGTGTTTTTTTTTCACATGCTTTAACAAAAGCGCTTTTTTGATAAAACCACGTTAATTAAAGTGTGTTCGGGTTTTATGGATTGCTCAGTCGAGCAAACGTCCTAGATCCATATATATATATATATATATATATATATATATATATATATATATATGTGTGTTTGTGTGTGTGTTTGTATGTACACCTAAATTTCTAAGTTTCAAAATGTCAACTTTCTGATGGTGGAGTCCATAAGATCAAAGTTTTGAAACTTTGAAATTTAAACAAAAAAAATAATAAAAACAAAAAAATCTTTTTTATACATTTTTGTAGGGGGACAAGCCCCGTGCACCCCCACACCCCCTGCTAGTTAAATATACCAACTCTGAGATTGAGGGAAATGGTAAATATACCATTCAGTGCTTTACAGTGATCTCCATTTAAATGGTATTAAAAACGAGTCCACGAACCACTGTAAGGTGTTATTCAGAGTCTGTTTTTTGTTGTGGAGTGGACTACCTTTGCATTACAGGGTCTGTGAAGGGGAAGACAAACATTTGAGGGAACCCACTTCCTGTTTTACACATGCACGCTTGAATTGTCATGCCTGCTGTTTTCTGACAAACGGATTCTTTTGAGTGTGTGGTAGGAAGCCTTCAGAGAAGACAAAGACAGACCCTGAAATGATGGTTTTGGTCCCTTTTTTTTTGGGGGGGGGACAATTTGTAAATACATCTTCTGGTGAAAATTTAAAAAAGCTGCTAATAGCCACAAAGTACAAGAAGAAGCAAACTTTTACAATGTTCAGCTAAGTATTACTGTAAATGGTAACATGAAATGGTGGCAGTAAAGGGAGTACATGCAATGAAACATTACTTTCTCATGTATTTAAGTCACACACCTGCCTAAACACACAAATTCTTACAGAAAACATGGTTTCTGTGCTTCTCAATAATTTCTGGTAGTAGTTTACACAACGGGAAGCAACCAGCATTAACACGAAAATCTGGTTGCGATAACACGTTAAGTACCATTATTTTTAATAAAAAAATGATTACCATTCTGAAATTTATGAACTGACTTTCTACTTGTGATTGAGTGAAAAGTATTTGATCACAATAAATAGATAATGTTATTAGAATAGAAAGTTTTTAATATGTCATAAATCATCCATATTTTTCAATTTTAAACTGAGTTATCATATTAAAATGATACACCATTCCAATGGGAATAAAAAAGAAAACATCAAAGAATTAACTCTGGGTAAAAGGCAACTTTGCGTTATTCATTTTATATATACCACTGTTTTTTTTTCATGTCTATAATGTAAGAAATAGCTTAACTGTTATGATCTTGTACAGTTCATTGCAATAAAAAGCATATGTGATTTGAAGTAATTGTACTGAATACGACTGAAGGCATGACATTTGTGTTAAATGAAAGCTCATACTAATTTAATATGCCATCTGTGACAAGTACCATCTGCTAACAATCTTTGTTCCTGTGGGATTCAGCTTGACATTTTGAAGGTTATGTAAGATGATAAAAATAGCAGACGAGCAGAGCCATTGTATCTCAAAAAGAACTATTACAACCATTTCCTCTGCATGAATGTAGCTGCATGAACTGAGTTTTCAGTTGATTTCTGGTTATATCTATTTGGCAGGTAGAAACAACTGCCATCTGTCTTATGCACTCTGTCTTTCTTTGATATGATGTTGCTTGAAACCTTTTTTATGTTGGCTGCATCATTCTCAAGTCAAAATAAGTGATGCATGTGCTGTGGATACTAAAAGCAATATATGAAACACATGTTCTTTCCTGATCTGCTTTTGTTTTTGTTCTAGTTCAGGAAAAAAGTTACTAAGCATGTACTTGGAATGCTTATTCACATTCTCAAAAGATGCATCTGTTGAACTATTGGTATCTAAGGAATTTTACAGGATTTGAAACAGATACATACAACATACGTATCAGTAGGCATGCAGCTAAGAAAATTAGTTAGCACTTTCTTTAACTAAAATAGTAACAAGCATAATGATTAAGTATATTTTGATGGAAAGATACCACAGATTGAGGATGTACATCACATTTCTATTATGGGATGCCTAAATGCTCATAGGGCAAGTTACCCATTGTACTGAGAAATGTGCATTCTAAAGTAACATCCTGTGACTATTAGCATTACAGTAAGATGCCTGCATCAGAACTCAGAGCACAGAAGAACTAGTACAGCTTGAATACAGTGTGTTTTCTAATTAATGTTTATTCCATTAGAATATGTCATTTATTCCAGTATTTTTGATTGTATAATTCCTTTCCTTCTTCTTATCTTTCATGACGTTCATTTCCAGATGGTTCAGCTTTTCCTTGTATTCATGTTCCTGTGGTCTGGGAAATGAATGCCAAAGTACTGCTCCTGAAAAGAATGCACCATTACAGAGTGCATTTAAAGGGTCAAAGACCTTCATATTCTCACTTTCTGATGTTACTCATGAGATGCTAATCCTCCTCCAGCAGAACGCACTACCTTCATCTCTTTTCCACTGTTAAACGTGAGCCAATAAAAAACTGCGCCATTCTTTTACCTTGTATAATACCTAAAAGAAAGTCTTCTATGAACTGCTCATAAACTGCCTTTATGCCAAGGAAAAAGGGACTAGAATATGTTGACTTAGGATTAAATGCAATCTAAAACACATAACTTAATATATTCAGACAATAATCATGTTTGTTAGTTAATCTCATAAATGACCTTTTCTACTTTCATTATTCCCAATATGTTTGAGAAAAGCACCTGCCCGTTGTTTGTCTTATTATCCTCTAGTTATGTAGCGTACCTCTCAACTGTTTCTTTTTTTGCAGAGTGTGCAGTTTTTTGCATAAAATGTTTGTTTGTTACTCATAAAATTTCTGGAATTCTGGCAAATCACTGAGAATTGAAGTCAATAAATAATATCCCCAAGCCTTTCTGTGTTGGAGGGAAGCCTTCTAGCTTAATTTTGTTTCATAGAACTAGACAGTTTTTTAGTTTTAGCATTCAAATATGTTTCTTTGAGCTCAGCACTTGTTCAGAACTCATTGTAAGCACTAAATAAGCTACAAATTACTACAGCACTCAACTTTCCTCACTTGTCGAGAGGAAAACAGTTTTTAGTCCTTAATAAATAAGCACCTATCCAGACATGTCTAAGGGTCAGCTCCCGGTGTTTTCTCCTGTCTACCTGATGAATCTGGGCATCTTGGGGCAATGCAACAATTGCCTCATGTACACAGACAACCCACTTCTCCTACCACCCAACACTGCAACCTGTGACAAATGCACTTATATAGCCAAACTGGAAGCAAAGCTCTCTTCACCCAAGACTGGACTAGACAGTCAAGAGGAGAAGGTAAACATTTGCACCACACCACACATCACATACTCCCTCAAAACCTACACCACCAAATCACACACATAGAAACACAAAACACACACCTACATTCGCAGAGGCTCTTAATAAAAATCTACTCAAGCAACAGGGACCTCCAAAGGAGAAATGTAAGCAACCTCCTTCCCCCAACACAACCCAAATGACACATAGCCCACAAACTCAGTGTGCCACTCAACCACAGCTCATAAGGCATAACAACGTAGCCAACACTATAGTCATAGGTGACTCTATAGTCAGGCACACTGATGTTCCACTCACCAGGCTAAACAAGGCGAAAGTTACTGTCAGCTGCCTGTCGGATGCCAGGATCCACCACATAATGCACGCACTCAGGTCACTCCACAACAAGTACGAATATGACTCTGTCATTGTCCATGCTGGTGTGAATGACCTGAGACATACCTCCCTGGACTACATGAAAAGAGACACGAAGGAGCTCTCCGATCTTGTAGTCCAGGCAGGTATGACCCTAGCCCTGAGTAGCATCCTGCCATCACCCAGAATGATACCACAGTACAAGGACAAAATGATTGACTTCAACAATTGGCTAAGCTTCTGGTGTCATTCTAAAGGGATCCAGTATCTGTCTGCCTGGGATGACATGATCGACAAATCACGATGCTTTGCCAGAGATGGCCTGCACCTGTCGCCCTTGGGATTCAGGATACTGGCTAAGGCTCTTGCCACCCCATATAGTGGCTTTTTTAGGCAAGGTTCAAATGACAAATTCACCACCGTAACAGGTACAAGCAAGCAAAATCTGAGGGTAATGCTACTCAATGCTAGAAGTCTAAACCTGAAAATACACTCACTCGAGGCACTCCTTAAAATGGAGAACATCGACAACTGTGCAGTGACAGAAACCTGGTTCAAGACTCCAGAGACACCCCTGCATTACCAGGCTGAAATTCATACCACACCTTTTGGCCACCTAACCTGGGCCGAAACACTAAAGGTGGGGGCGTGTCCATATTCATTAAAGATATCATACCTCCAGGCTAGTTGCTCAGCATAATGCATCCGAGATTATCCAAGTGCAACTAACTCTGGGCAAGACCGCAATCCAAACTGTAGCTTGCTCATTTCGTGATACACTGGAAAATATTAGGGTACAACCTAACACCCTAATAATGGGCGATTGCAACTACCCCACCATTAACTGGGAAATCTACTCATGTACCAACTCTTGTGCTCATCGTTTTCTGGAATTCATAAATTCCAACACCTTGGATCAACTTAGCCACACCCCCACCAGGGGCAGCAATATGCTAGACCTGGTCATTACCAACATGGGCAACCAGTGTTCCACACCAGAAGTCAATTCCTCATTGGTCAAATCTGACCACAAGCTAAACACCCTAGATATCCACATCCCACCACCCACCCCCCATTAGGGAAACCACTGTAAAAAATTTCTCCAAAGCCAACTTCATGTTTCTTAAGACAGAAGTAGCAAACTTCATGACACCCATGCTGACAGATAATAGAGGTACGACTGCTGAATCCTACACAAATGCACTTTTTAAGCACTTACACGAGTACATGGATTGTGCAATCCCTAACAGAACCAAGATGTTATCCTCCAAAAAAAGGAAGCCAATCTGGTGGTCCCCCATAAACAAACTCTACAACAGAAGAAAGAAACTGTTGCAAAAAAGAGTAAAATCCCATGACTGGAGGAATTCCCTAGTCAGCCTCAGTAAGAAACTGAGATCCGTCATAAAAGCCTCCAAAGCTAGTTATGAAAACAAAAGCACCACTGATTCTAAAGACAATCACAAAGCATTCTATAGCTATGTCAAGAATCTCAATGGCAACACTCAGATCTGCTCTGAGTTACAGCACAATGGCACTAAATATACAGAACCAACTGATATTGCCAACATCCTGGCAGATAGGTTCAGTGCTAACTTTACTGCCCTATCATCCCCTAAAGGGCCCATCTCTATACCGGAAGAATGCAAAGTTCCTGTAATCACGGCTGCACAGGTAAAAAACACACTCTCCAAAGCCAAGAACACAGCATCCATGGGACCTGACATCCCAGGCTGCGTTCTACATGAACTACAGAACAAACTGGCACCCCACCTAAGTACCATGTTCAATCAAAGCCTCACCTCTGGCTTTGTGCCCACTGAATGGTGCACAGCAACTGTTATCCCACTCAGCAAAGGGGGAGCCACCACAGACCCCGGGAACTACTGCCACATTAGCCTGATGAGCCTGGTCTGCAAGGCTATAGAATGTATCATCATGGAACTTATAAACAATGACATTGGTAATCTCCAAACTCAGGACCCTACCCAGTTTGGGTTTGTAAAAGGCAGATCATGTCTCTTAAACCTGATAGACTTCTTTGAAGCGGTCACCAAAGCCGTAGATGAGGGTAAGGTGGTTCACCCACTCGCCTAGGCTTTCAACACCATCCCCCACTCTGGAATTATAGATAAACTCACTAAACTAGGTATAAATCCCTATGTCACAAGATGGGTTGCCAACTGGCTCACTGACAGAACCCACACTGTGAAAGTAGCAGACTACAAATCCAACTTCATACCAGTGACAAGTGGAGTATCACAGGGTTCAGTCCTGAGTCCTCTCCTGTTTGGTATCTACTTCTCTGAAGTACAGGCTAACACAGAAGGTCTTTGGCTAATGAAGTTCGCAGATGACTGCAAACTAGGAGCCATAATCAAAACTCCATATAGGCTGTAGTCTACTTAACAACGAAAGTGTGATAACAGACCTTGGGACACAGGTGGACAGTGGTCTCTCCTTTAATAATCACATTGCCACAGTAGTTAGGAAATCCTTCTACATGGCACACCTCATCACAAAAGGTTTCTCATCCAGGAAAAAAAGAGGTCATTGTTCCCCTCTACTCATCACTCATTAGACCCATTATAGAGTACAATACCCCTTTTGGTATGTACCTCACAAGACATCTACAACAACTGGAAAGGCCGGAGAAATACCTCACAAAGAGGATTACCAGCCTCAAACAGATGCCCTATGCAAACCATCTCAAAAAACTCCAGCTTTACTCCATCACATATCGCCTACTCAGAGGTGATCTATGCCTAACATACAAAGCTATGTCAAACCCAGAGCTGTTGGACATGCTCCACTTAAAGAAATCCCAATCCCTCCAAGCTACATGCTCTAGGGACCTAAACCTTGTCACCACAATAAACAGAACATGCTAGAGGGATAGATTCCTGTCCCAGAGACTTCCCATACTCTGGAACAAACTACCTATCTATATCAAACAAAGCTCCTCATTAGCACTCTTCAAGAAAAATGTTGATGATTGGATGGGAGATAGGAAATTCACCCCATATATTTCAGATTTCTTCCAAGCAAGCCCTACAGATGAGTAACTCCACCAGCATCTACCTCTGTTTGAACTCACTTAAAAAAGCAATAGTAAGTAACTCTGTACACGATCACAGAAACAGGGCAGATAATTAAATACATTAACAAGATAAACCTCTCCTCAGATTGCGTATCAATAGAGGTTTATGGATACATGGAAAGAGCACTGTTTTCAGAGCTGCAATATGTCTTCCAAGAAACCTGTCAGCTTTGTATCTCCCCATGGAAACATGACATCTTCAATTAATCTCATATAGACACATACTGTCCTTGAACATAGGCTATAGAATATTTATGGAGCTATCTGGTAGCTTTATGGGTTAAAATCATGCATAAAGAATGCACGGCTTTATTAAAAAAAACGCAATAGTCTTATTGTCAATTAGACTGGTAGAGCTCTATTATCAGCTGAGTATGCAAGAAGTTAAAATATGTTATGTTAGATGCCCAAAAGACATGTGATAAACTCAAGTGTGATTTAACTTCCAACCACAATTCACTAGGCCACTCCAGGTCCAACACATTGGTTCAGTATCATTAGTTAAACTGGACCATTTTATTACATTTTTTTCAACAGATTAAGATAGTAAAGGCATGAGGCAGGGACACACTCTGTTCCTTTTATTATTTCTTCAGCAAAAGAGTCCTTAGTGATAACTCTGTCAGATGAGAGCAGTATTAAAGAACCGACAGCAGCAGCCATACAACACAAAACAAAACATTTCATAGGTTAAAGATTGTTATAATTAAACTAGCAACTTGCTTTCCACATCTTTGCCACCATCAAAACAAAGCTGCATATCTCATTATTAATTTTAATTCATCCAGCTGCATTCAGTCAAAGTTACATTTAAATGGTTTACAGCCATAATTAGATATATCAAATAGCCTTTTAATTTACAGAAACAATGCATGGGGCTGTTATGTAAATAAAGGCTGTTAGCCATTAAAATGAACCCCTTTTCAAACCTTTGAACCTCTCAAGATAGATTGGTTCAGGTTCATTCAAATATAGTCTTCACAACTGGTAGAAGGAAACTATGCAGTTTTTTTGGATATTGGCTAAGCTCAGGCAGAGGAGATAAATTTGCTCTGGGGTTGTTAACAAAAAGTGGAGTGCGCATGCCTGATATGGAGCAATAAGCTGGGTCAGGGAAGTTACAGATTTGGGTTTGATGGTACAAAATTAGCCCTGGGAGGAAACTGATCTGTTATTATTAACTAACAATGAGGAGATCTGCATGTATACAATAAAGGCTACTCTACAAGACCTGCTTTGGATAACAGATATTGAAATGTAAGGGTAGCTGCTAATCCTTTCAAATTATGGGGATTGCGAGAAACATTGCCTTCCTGGGGTTTTACAGTGGTTAATAGCTTTTTGGTCCATGTGGACTTAATTCTTTTCAAGATTTGAAGATACAATTTGGTTTATTTCAGGCAAACTCTTACAAGTACCTACAGGTTAGGCACCTAAATAAATCATAAAGATATAAAAGAGATTATAAAAACAATTTTCTGCAATTCCTGTTAGATGTTGTGACAGGGATGAATTTTTTTACTTACTTACATTTTTTACCAAGGAATGACCATCTGGAACATTCATTTGTGGTGGTAGTCCTACTCAGACATCTAAAGCAGAATCAAAGTATAATATACACTAGTAAATATCATACAAAATAATGATAAATGTTCTATGGCACAAACTAAAATAAAACAGCACAAATTAATAGTATGCACTGCACATACAAGAAAGCTTACTCAAGAAGGTTATTTTTTTATAAGAAGATAAATTAAGATTATGTAAAGGATAGCAATCAGATATGTATCAACACAAAATAGTGCAATTGTATTAAGCTTATACCCTGGAGAACAATATAAAGATTAACTTGTAGAACAGATAGTGAGGGTGGCTAAGGATGTGAAATTATTTATATTACACTACAATTTCATATCCCTTTGATCTAGATATGGGCATTTAGTTAAGTGGGCCCTCCCTAGCACACTGAGTTAGAACATTAACATCAAGCGATGGAGTTAAGAAATCAAACTGTTGTGCGTATAGGCAACATATTAGTATAAATAGTTTAAGTTAGACCATTCTTCGATTTAGAGTACATACAAATGTATTTTCTCTACTCTGTTACTGTACATCTCTGTGTATTATTTTTGCATAACTTTCTGTTTGTGTCTTGTACCATGATGCTTTGGTCATGAACAAAAAGGTCTGTTGATAAGTCCAGTTACCTGGTTGTCAAACTGAAATAAATAAATAAACAAATAAACAAACTAAGTTAGTAAATAAATAATTTTGACAAATATGCAGTGCAGTCCAACTAAAGCTAGAAAATGCAAATATATCATCCAGCATGCAGTTACAACTACTAAGTTTCAGGCAAGGAAAACTGCAACGACTGTGTATTAATACGTTATAAAAGTCAGATTTCTATTTCTTGTTAATTAGTTGGAAATCCTGAACTTTGTAATGTCATAGGGTCTGGCAGCTATGTATACACA